>NC_056733.1:1770963235-1771212465 GCF_019279795.1 Protopterus annectens
TTTAGCACAATGACTCCAGCAGCAGAAAGTGGAAATGGCTGTTACAGGCTTAGGGAGCCTATAACAAGGAAGATAACAAGAGATCATGTAAAAGTATTAGAAATATTTTGGAAATTTTATGAAAGTTTGTATAAAGCAGAGAAATATGGAAATCAAGAAAATCTACAGCTGGAAATGTTTATGGAAGAATTAAATATGCCAAGGTTAGAGGTATAGGAGGCTCAGTTACTAACAGGATAGGAGGAGATGAGATAAAAATGGTTATAATCAATCTACAGGAATGTCCACAGGAATAGATGGTAGGTGGGAAAAAATTGAAAGATCTGAAAGGTTTTGTTTAACAGTATTTTAAGAGGAGGAGAAGCACCAACATCCTGGAAGAAAGCTGTGGTAGCTGTAATACCAAAAGAGGGTAAACATCCGTTGGATCCAGCTTCATACAGCCCCATTTCAACACTAAGCCATGATTATAAATTGCTTCTGTCTATAATGGCTAAAAGAATGGCAAAAGTGATACCAAAACTGATAGATATGGATCAGTGTGGTTTTGTGGAGGGGCGGCAAACATTTGACAACTAAATCCAAAGTCCAGGCAAGAACCAGCAGAAATCCGAGGTGGAATAAGTGTTTTAATCCAAAATTAGGTTGAAAAATACACAAGACAGAAATAATAAAATCCAAGCCACAACACACAATTCAAGTTAAGGAATGTTTGTAAAAGGCATTAGACTCTTTGCCTTTATTAATTTCATAAAAATGTTTGTAGATCCTTTTCCTGAGGGTTCGTGTAGTTTTACCTATATAAAAACTATTACAACTAACACAAATACCAATATAAACTATTCCCTTCGTACTACAGTTGTAATAATTAGAAGCCAAAAATCTAATTCCCCTAGAAGGAATATATATTTCCTTCTGCTGCAGAATATATTCACATTGACGGCAAGCACCACATTTAAACGTACCCTTTTTAGTTCTGTTTGTCACAGCCTGACAGAGACCCTTCCTCTCAAATATGTCCTTTAAATTCATACCTCTCCTTCTAATGAAGGAAGGTTTTGTAGGAACGTATCTCCCTATTTCTTCATTGACCTTCAATAGCGGCCAATATTTTTTGATAGTTTCTTCTACTTGGTCGGATATAGCCGAAAAAGTGTGAATAAATGCATGATTATAGGAAACTTCTTTACTTTCTAAAACCACCTCAGGCTGACCCAAACCTAATAATGGAAAAAACTTTCCTTCCCTGTTGTCCATCACTTCCTTAAATAAACGCCATAATAGGGACTCCGGATAACTTCTTTCTAAGAACAGGGAACAAATATAATAACTTCCTGGAGAAATACAAAATTGTCACTCGTCATTCTAGACGCCCTAATCAATTGACCTTTCACAATCCCTTTTCTCTGATAGTGTGGATGTGCACTATCAAAGTGCAAATACATGTTAGAAAAGGTAGATTTCCTTTATACCTTGGACTGAAAACAATGGTGCAAATAATCCTTATAAATGGTGACATCTAAATAACTGATACTAGATTCATCAATTGTATAGGTGAATGTCAAAAATTCAGTACAATTATTCAGGTAAGTCATTGAAGGTCAATGAAGAAATAGGGAGATATGTTCCTACACAACCTTCCTTCATTAGAAGGAGAGGTATGAACTTAAAGGACATATTTGAGAGGAAGGGTCTCCATCAGGCTGTGACAAACAGAACTAAAAGGGGTACGTTTAAATGTGGTGCTTGCCATCAATGTGAATATATTCTACAGAAGAAGGAAATATATATTCCTTCTAGGGGAATTAGATTTTTGGCTTCTAATTATTACAGCTGTGGTACGAAGGGAATAGTTTATATTGGTATTTGTGTTAGTTGTAATAGTTTTTATATGGGTAAAACTACACAAACCCTCAGGAAAAGGATATATGAACATTTTTATGAAATTAATAAAGAAAAAGAGTCTAATGCCTTTTACAAAGATTCCTTAACTTGAATTGTGTGTTGTGGCTTGGATTTTATTATGTCTGTCTTGTGTATTTTTCAACCTAATTTTGGATTAAAACACTTATTCCACCTCGGATTTCTGCTAGTTCTTGCCTGGACTTTGGATTTTATTGGTCATTGTTCTTTCCTTGCGGTTTTTGGTTTTTCGGATCCATGGCAGAACGGGCAGAATCGGACGTGTTTGTGAAGACGCCGGAAGTTTTAAAAGAGTCATCAGGTGACAAGAGCACGCCTGTTACCAGAAAGGAGTTTCAGCAGGTCATGGTGCTTTTATCACAAATTTTGGAAAGTACTAAAACAACTCTACCAGGTCAGTTGGAGATACCTGGTAATCAAACACATTAACCGCGAGCAGCAGGAGAGTCAGCAAGGGCAAGCAGACTCAAAAAGCAGTGTTTAACGAGATGGAGAAAAACATGGTGGTTTTGTTAGTGACAATGAACTAAACACAAAAAGAGATGGAAATAGCTGAGCAGTACCCTTGCAAGGGGGTAAAAGGAACACAGGTACTGTTAATTTTAACTTTGACACATGGTCAAACAGATGTTTTAATTTTAATGAATTGAACTTTGACAAAGACTTCGATACTTTTGACGAGACCTTTAATAAATTTAGAGACAAGTTGTATGTTCTCAAAACCAATCAACTTGAAATAGATTATTTAAACAAATGTATTTTAATTGAAAGAGTACCAAAGCGGTTAAAATTGTTCAAATGCCCTAATAATGTCAAGCACAATTCTGTATTATATAAACAGCTTACTGATTTATTTAACACTACTGGGATTGAAATGTTGAAATTAATGGTCAGGGATTATCAATCCCAGAATGAAACACTATTAGCTGAAACAAATGGTTTACATAAAAAAAATTTTGAGTTTCATAAAGGAAACTTTGATGTTAGAAAATATGACAATTTGTTTGTTGAGATAGACAACTATTGTGACAAAGTAATTTTTAGGAAGGTGAAAAAACTGGACCGTGACTTAAATGATTACAAAAACGGCAGAGCTTACCCTGTATTTAATAACTTTAGAGAGTTAAAAAAATGCTGTGGTTGATAATTCTGGTGCTGTAGGTCACTCTGAAACTAACACTGAGCAATATGACCTCCCTTTAGGAGAAGACACAGTGAGGAGAAGCGAGAGATTAGCCGAGAAGCAAAGGAATTATTCTTACCAGAATACACACACATTTAGGGGGGAGGGGGAGCAGATATCAAGGGAGAACACGGAATTATTAAACATTTATGATTTTATTTCACCACTGCTAGAGGATATAGGCAATGTGTATCAAGAATTGGAGATGAATAATATTGATTCGAGAATATGGAAAAAGGATAATTTTACAATTTACAACTTTACAGAATTAGTTATTGATGATAGGTACTTAAATTGTTTACTAAAGGTTTTCATTTTGTGCCTACCAAGGTTGGGTCTATGGTTAATACCTTAATTGACATCAAATTATTCATTAGGCAATTAAATTTACAAATTTATTTTAAGGGTGCACAGTTGAACAACAATGATTTATCTAGGAGAAGTGTATTTAACCCACCTATTAATTCCTTTTTAAAAAATTTTGAGGAAATGGTTGAACAGGAAGTGAGACGTATGAATTATTACAACTACCCTCCTAAAAATAATTTGTCTGAAGAAGAAGATAAATTATTGATAACTTTGAAAAATGACAAAATTAGAATTATGAAACCCAACAAAGGGGGAAGGGTAGTTTTAATGTACAATGATGAGTATGATACTTATATTCATAATATTTTACAGGACTCTGATTGTTACACTGTGGTATCACGGAATGAAGTAAATATTGCTTACTCTAAGATAAAATATTATTTGACTAATCATTTGCTTCAAGGAAGTATTAATGAAAAACTATTTAATTTTTTGCAAGTGGATAATCCAAGAATTCTGACTATATTCGGAATTCCCAAAGTACATAAAGGAATTGACACACTTAAATTTAGACCCATAGTTGCGGGGGCAGGGAGTATTACCAAGCCTTTGGCTATTTTTGTGGATTCCCAACTAAAGAAATTTATTAATTCTGTGCCACACATCACAAAGGATTCCAGGGATTTCTTGAGAAGAATTACTGAGGACAAATTTGAAGTTAACATTTTGTTTGCCACTATTGATGTGGTGAAGTTATTTCCAAGTATTCCACACAATATTGGTTTGGAATGGTTTCGTGAAATTTTAAATTCTGAAGCTGGTTTAGGTGGTAACACGACGAACTTGATTTTAGATTTCACTGACACAATTCTTAAAAGCAATTTTGTTTATTTCAATGGTGACTTATATCAACAAAGGAAAGGAGTTGCTATGGGGGCACCATGTGCCCTCTTATATGCTAATTGTGTGCTCTATTTCTGGGAGCAAAAATTCGTGTTCAACACTTGTTGGCACAAATATATCACCTTCTACACCTGATATCAAGATGATATTTGTTTACTATGCAGAGGCACTAATGACTTATTTGTGGAATTCATGACTTACCTGAATAATTGTACTGAATTTTTGACATTCACCTATACAGTTGATGAATCTAGTATCAATTATTTAGATGTCACCATTTATAAGGATTATTTGAACCATTGCTTTCAGTCCAAGGTATACAGGATATCTATCTTTTCTAACATGTATTTGCACTTTGATAGTGCACATCCACACTATCAGAAAAAAGGAATTGTGAAAGGTCAGTTGATTAGGGCATCTAGAATGACGAGTGACAATTTTGTATTTCTCCAGGAAGTTGATTATATTTGTTCCCTGTTCTTAGAAAGAAGTTATCTGGAGTCCCTGTTACGGCGTTTAGTTAAGGAAGTGATGGACAACAGGGAAGGAAAGTGTTTTCCATTATTAGGTTTGGGTCAGCCTGAGGTGGTTTTAGAAAGTAAAGAAGAAGTTTCCTATAATCATGCATTTATTCACACTTTTTCGGCTATATCTGACCAAGTAGAAGAAACTATCAAAAAATATTGGCCACTATTGAAGGTCAATGAAGAAATAGGGAGATACGTTCCTACAAAACCTTCCTTCATTAGAAGGAGAGGTATGAACTTAAAGGACATATTTGAGAGGAAGGGTCTCCATCAGGCTGTGACAAACACAACTAAAAGGGGTGCGTTTAAATGTGATGCTTGCCATCAATGTGAATATATTCTACAGCAGAAGGAAATATATATTTCTTCTAGGGTAATTAGATTTTTGGCTTCTAATTACAACTGTGGTACGAAGGGAATAGTTTATATTGGTATTTGTGTTAGTTGTAATAGTTTTTATATAGGTAAAACTACACGAACCCTCAGGAAAAGGATCTACGAACATTTTATGAAATTAATAAAGAAAAAGAGTCTAATGCTTTTACAAACATTCCTTAACTTGAATTGTGTGTTGTGGCTTGGATTTTATTATTTCTGTCTTGTGTATTTTTCAACCTAATTTTGGATTAAAACACTTATTCCACCTCGGATTTCTGCTGGCTCTTGCCTGGACTTTGGATTTTATTGGTCATTGTTCTTTCCTTGCGGTTAAACATTTGACAACATTTACAGAACATTGATGATTCAGAGAGAAGCAGAGTGTAAGAAAATACCACTGTTATTGGTGGGCCTTGATGCAGAGAAAACATTTGACAGAGTAGACTGGGATTTCATGCACAGGGCAATGGAAGCATTTGCTTTACCTAAGTACACTTATAAAGTTGATTAGGAGTATGAGGGATCGGAGGTGAAAATTAAAGTGAGTGGGATCCTCTGATAATTTCTGCTTGAGTAGAGCAATCAGGCAGGGGTGTCCTGTTTCGCTTTTGTTATTTGCATTATATTTAGAACCATTGGCAAAGAAAATAAGGGACTCAGAAATTCAAGGATATAATTGGTATGGCACTCAAGAAAAGCTGGCTATATTTGCAGATGATATTATTTTATACATAACAAAACCAGAAAAGAACATTATAGTTTTGTGGAACATTTTGAGACAGTTTCATATCTTTTCAGGATACAAAGTTAATGAAGCTAAAACAAAGGCAATGGCGGTAAATTATGTACACACACATGAATTGGTCCAACAATATCCATATTTATGGGGACATCATAAAGTTAAGTATTTAGAAGTATGGATAAGAAATGACTCTGTTGTGGCAGCTAAGGATATGTGGAAAGAGATTAAACAGAAGATGATACAAAAATTGAGAAACCGGAGGCTTTGTTATATGAATATGGATAGTAAGATGCAAGCAATTCAGATGTTTTTAGTTCCTTTAATCTTGTACACAGGTCAGGTGTATTTGTATCAACCAGAGGAGAAGCTGCAGATAACAATTGAAAAAGAGCTGAAGGATTTTATCTGGAAGGGGAAGATGGCAAACGTCAAGTTGGATAAGCTGATTCTTCCAATAGAACAAGGCGGACTAGGATTACCCAATTTGAGGGGGTATTTTAGAGTAACACAGTATACGTAACACAAGCAGAAGACTATAATTCAAAGTGGAAAGGGAAAATGATGATATGGGGGGTCAAGAAACAAGGAGAGACTGGGATTTTGGATGTAGACTCTTAAGGAGAATAACAACAATCATACAGAATATTATATTCCTAAAATAGCAAGGAGAATTTTAAGTAGTAAACCAACATGGAGAAAAGAGATTCTGCCGATAGGGATGCAGACAGTAGTCAAGAGGGGGCTGGAATTTATTGGAGAAAACTGGCAAAGGAACCAAGGGATTGGGATCAAATAACTAGAAAGGGAAAGGTAATAGAATGGGAAGATGCCAAGAATTTATTTGGATTGCAGGTTAGAGATTGCCTTCCCTATCAAGGATTGATATCGAAGTATAGGCAAAGAGAAAGAAGTAGGGGGTCTTAAGCAAAAGACGAACACTGGTAAGAGTTTTTCTTAGAGTCTAGAACAGAAGCTGCAGTTATAAATGAATAACTAGTAGAGCATATAAAATATTGCATGATATTTATAATAAATCAATCAGAGGAGCTTAGAAAGGATTGGGAATAGATACTGGATAAGCAATTCACAAAGAGACAATGGGGATATTTGCGTATTTCCCAAATATGCAACAAAGTCTAGAAAATTTGATATCTTTGCCTGGAAGTATTTACATGGGTATTTTTATACCCCAAGTAGACTGCATTTTTTTTCCACGGGTGGATATCAAATGTTGGTATGACAAGGAAGAAAGAGGTTTTTGAGAACATGTGTTTTGGGATTGTAATGAGTTGGCAGACTTTAGAGATTCCCTGTGGACCACTCTGTCAGGGATGCTGGGTGAGCAGATTAGACTGACTGGGGAGATGATTTTTGAGCTATGATACAGAATCAGAATTGAGTAAACACAGTAAAGCCTTGCTGAGTCTTATTATGGTGGCTGCCAAAAAAGCAATTACTAGAAAATGGAAATCAAAGTCTAAGCCAACTTTACTAGAAGTAGTGAATATAGTAACAGAGAAAAAGCAACTGGAATTGGGATCTTTAGAAAAGGGAAGAGCAAACTGCATAGGAAAAATTGTGAATTGTGGGAACAATATATGCAGAGAAGGAACAAGGTTTAAAAGAAGACAGGATTTGAATGAGCTGCATAATTCTTTACTGACAATGACTGGTTAGATTATAAGTGATGTATAATATTTGCAACTACAGTTGTTTCAGTGGTGTCTGTGGTGCATAATGTTTGCAGTTAAAGTGCTGTCAATGTTTGTTTTTCATTTATATAAATGTAAGATTGCCAGTTTCATATGTGGCAATTTAATAAAGATTTTTTTTGTTTAAAAAAAAAAAAAAAAAAAAAAGAGTCTCAATGGGCCTGAAAGGTTCAGCACTAAACTCCCAGTGCCAACTGTGGCACCAGTCCTTTCAGGGCCATTGTCAACATCAGTGCTCTTCTGACCCTTTTCTGCCCAAGTCCTTCTTGCTGACCTTGCTGACAATGTCATTAATGCTAGTGGCCAGTGCTGATGGACATTATTCAGTATCTGTACTGTTGAGGCCGGTACCAATGGTTTTATCCATGGATACCTTGGTGCATGGCTTGGCTTAGAGGAAATATGATTTGGTCTTAATGCCTGAACAGGTACATGCACCACCAGGCCCACTCCTAGGCATCATTGAGGCAGAATGTTTAAATCATTTGTCTACCTTAGCCCCTCAGGACATATTAAAGGCATTGATTGTCGAGGTCTGGGGTATCTTCTCTACAGGACAGCTTGGATAAATCTCCTCCAACCCTCCTAAGAATTGGAAATATAAGAGGAACCACCTAGGTAATTCTTTAGGGGCCCCATCCACAGACACAGATCTAAAAAAAGGGGAGGTTCTCTCTAATCCCTTCTTCAAGACACCAGATACTGTAAAATTCTAGAAGTGAAGAGACAGAGGCAATCATGACCAGTTGACCCTACTTCCACGGATGAAGAGATTTTTCAAGTGGATTATAGGTCCATACCCCCAGCAGCCTGGGTTGTGCCATCCACAGGCAATCTGATCAATATGGTTTTCTCCAAAGCATGAGCAAAATGTAATGGAGCTCATCCTGTGTAAACCTGACAGTGTATTGCAGACCCCAAAGGATAGCCAACACTGGGACACAAGTCCCCTTGTTGATTCCATTGTGTTGTCAGCAGTCACCAAATGCGAGGTCCCAGATAATGATCAGGTTATCCATCCTCCTAATAGGGACTCATGGATAATGGATACACTTGTAAAGTGATTGTACGTGTTTAGTACATTTTCCACATCAGAATGATGAACTACTTGGTGCACATGATAACGTTTCAGAGGGTCCTACCTGACAAAACTAATAAACCCTGAAACAGTTGACCATGGATGACATACAGAAGCAGTCAGAGACTCAGGTGGCAACCATTAATTCTATTTCCTCATTTTCCATGTGTATGCTACATAATACTGTAGATGTGGCAGATAAATCACTTGCTTCAGCCAATGCAGCTCACTGTCTGGCCTAGCTACACCTTACAGACCTTGTGGAACACTTTAAGACATTGAATGAACCTCTCTATTTGGGCAGAAGGTTATTGACAAACTGCTACAATGTGAGCAAGAGAGCAAGATGCTCACTGCTATTAGGGTTAGATTTTGCTTCTCAGATGCTCTTTCAGAGACGCCAGAAGAGTGACAAAAATACTTGGTTTCATAAATCTCAGCAGTGCCAGCACAAGCAGCAGTATGACAGAGGATCCTGTGGTAGAGGAAGATTCTCTAGTAACTGTCACCAAAGATGCATAGGTGGTATGCAACAGCAATGAATCAGAGAGCCTTCTGAAGGGTTTTGTCAGTATGAAACCAGAACAATTACCCAGCTGTCCTTCTCTGGAGGCAGTCAGGGGACATCTTTCCATGCATCCATCCAAGTGGTTTGTTGTATCATGCAGTACAAATGAATCATGAAAGGTTATTCAATACCATTTTTAAAACTGAGCAAGCACACATATCCTCCTGTCACAGGAGGACGTCTCTGTAGGAGATGCAGAATCTCCTACTGAAAAGAGCCATCCATAAGGTCCCGTCAGACCAGAGAGGGTCTGAATTTTCATCCTTATTCTTCTTGGTACCAGAAAGTCAGGACTTCAGACAGATTCTAGACCTTAGCTGCCTGAATCAATATGTGAAGGAGTCTTACTGAATGGTCATGGTGCAGTCTATCCTACCATGCTTGCAGGCAGAAGACTGGATGTTCTGTTTAGATCTCTAGTTTGCTTGCCTACACATCAAAATAGCAAGGTCATCAAGAAACTATCTGCACTTTCAGGTGGGAGCCAATAATTAGTCAGAACCCTGCTCTTTGGACTCAAAACAGCTCCCCTGGATGTTCACCAAACGTGTGGCTCCATTTGCAGCTCACATCTCAGCTAATGGTAAAAATATTTTTCTGTATAGACAACTGGCTCATCATTGTGCCCTCTTCTGGCCAACATCAAAGACTGAACAATAGTAATGATGAACATTAATCATACCTTGACTTAGGAATGGAGTCCATTCCCGTCATGGTACTGACCTTTCTGGCAGATATATTTAAAGCAGGTGCTAATTACTCTTCCATTCAGGTTTATTTAGCCTTGGTCTCTTCTTCTAACCAAGGATTCTCTTCCTCATCCTTAGCCTCACACAAGCTCTGTAAATCATTTTTAGAGACTTCTATTACCGTGTCATCCCATATGAAATCTAAACTTTATTCTGAAAAAGCTTACTCTTTCTGTTTTGAACCCTCCACTGACATTAAATTCCTGTCATGGAAAACTCTCTTTCTGGTAACCATCACTTCTGTCATACAACTTTCAGAAATTCAGGCTTTATCTAAAATTCAAAATTAATTTTTCATAAAGACATGGTGCTACTAGTGACTAACCTATCGCTTTTTTTTTCAACACCTCCTCATTCTGCCAGTCTTCAGTCTAATGACCATTTGGCCTCTTTGTACTTACAGGGAGTGCAGTCCTAAAAAGCTCTTTGGGCCCCCCCATGAAGTCCTAACCTAAAACCATTACACCCCACCCGCAGTGGCAGCTCTTAGGGACTATTCTGGGAAATGACAATTTTGAGTAGACAAACGAGTACCCAACAAATTGATACTTACCCAGAAACTGTGGTATTACTAGAAGAGAAAGCTGTTTAATTTTGGTTATTGTCTCATTTTTATTTTATTTTATTATCTTTTATACATTTGTTAGCCAAGTAAGCTTGCTGGATGTCCATTTTTCAGGGGTGACCCAGCAGCATTGTTTGGTTAAATGACTTCAGAGTCATGGTAAGCAAATGGAGGTGTAAAGAATCAAACCTTGTATTCTTTGATTATGATAAGCAACACAGTAACAGCTGAGAGCCTTAATCTTGTGTGCTAACTATAAATTGCTACAGTATTATAAGTTATACCCCCTTAAATCCATATATTTATATGATTAGAGTGTACTTAATAGGTTCATAGGTAAGCACTAGACTATCTGCCCTGGAGGGCCACTTTAACACTGACCAATTTTCCTATTTTGTACTCAGATTAATCTATCCCATTTGGTTAGATACTGGCTTTACACGTCCCATGTTCAATAATTATATATTAACTCTAATGAGAGTAACTGGGATTATACAGTAGTTAATTTGAGGGGATACAAGCATTTAGGATCTCCCTTTGTTCATTAGTAGCACAGGGGGCAATCCTGGGGTAAATTTTCTGTTTCCCATACATAGATCCAAGTTGCATTTGAATATGGACAAGGATGAACTTTGTTTTATATGGATAGGGTATCTGTTCCAGAGCAGTGGTATCCTCTGCAAGACAAACATGTCCTTCCAAACCATTCTGTTAATGTTGCAGTAGAGTGTTATATCCCTAGACTGATTATTTCTGATGCTGTTTGACTTGCAAACATGCAGTAAATACATCAGTATTGGGTCATAGGATGCCTTGTATGCCAGACACAGGTCATCTCTTAGCAGTCTATAGGATACGGAGTATAGTCAAACTATGTTGTAAAAAAAACAAACTGCTGATCCAAACTAACTATGAACAAACGTCCACTGGAAACAATGAAGGAAATTCTGTTTAATAGTACAGTTAAGCGCTTTTCGTTACTCCCAATCAGAGTAACTTCTTCAGACTACTTAAAATTAGTTAATTAGACCTTATATAATGTGTTAAATTAATCAATTTGTCTTTATAAAATCAAGATTTAAAGCTATAAGAGCACTGATATTCTACACTTAAAATACAATATGCCAATATGAAATTACAAGCAATAGAAGACTACTGACAAAGTGAAAAACAAACCCGGCTGGACCTTCTTATGTATTACATACATTATAGTGTATGACACTGATCTTTTTATATTGTATTATAGTCATACTGTTATATTATTCATTTGGAAAGTATTATTATATAATAAATTAAATGAATTAAATGAAATAAAATATTTCCCTCTGGACTTTAGCAATGAACATATTCAAAAATTACACATGTATGACTGTTAGTTATATCATAAACAATAAATAAGTATTAGTACAGTCTTTTTATCAAAATTTTAGAAATTCTATTATTTGTAATTTAAACATGTCATATTTATTAAAATTTGAAATGTCACGAATATATGTTTATATACTATTTCCATCAACATTATTGTGCATATACTCGTATACATATACATATCTGTGTTCGTGTACGTAAATAGACTTACACATAAAAATACTTGAATTTCGTACACCTGACACATTTTTTTAAAGTTTTTTGTTAAAAACTGAGGTCTAAGTCAATTTGTGTTGTTTTATACTACAAATTATAAGTAAAATTGGTAGTGTGTAGAATTATGTAATATATTGGTTGATTGGGTGTTACAGTAAACATTAATTTATATATGTAAATCGTGTACCATATATTGTATTATGCAATATGTGTACATATATATATTAGTTACCTATCTAAACTCTTTAGTTTTAAAAGGCAACTAATGTTACAGTGTTCATTTAGACCTGGTTTTACAAATGCATTTGTTCTCCACTGCCATATCAATTCCCTTTCTTCTAATAATAAATTATATGGACCTCCTCTAATGTCAGTGTAAATTTGGTCAAATGCAGTAAATCTGAAATTGTGGCCTGGGTTAGCTGCAATATGTTTAAATAATGCATTTTCTGTCTTATTATTAAGTATAGCATATGTATGCTCGTACACCCTCTCTTTGAATTGTCGTTCAGTTTTCCCTATGTAGAAAGCTGAACAGAGGGTGCACGTAGCTACATATATTACTAATTTAGATTTACAGTTCAACTTCTTCTGAATTTTATATTTCTTATTGTTAATATGAACATATTCACCGCAAGACATGTGCTTACACATATTGCAGCTATTACAATTTGTCATGCCATTTCTATTAGTGAATTCTTTTATAGTGATGTTTGATTCCAATATATTTTTAATATTTTTTTCCTTTTCTAAACACTACTTTAGGTTGCTCAGGAAGTTTATAATTAATGGTCTTGTCTTGTTGTATAAGCGCCCAATTTTTGTACAATATCTTGTTTATAATGTTACTATCCGTATTGTACGTTGTGACGTATGATATCTGAAAATTCCTTGCTTCTTCTTTTGTTTCACTATCGGACAAATTTTCTTCAAACACAGAATTTTCCAAATTATGTGTACTATCTGTGTTGTAATATATATTCTTTCCACTAGGAGTTCTCTCTCTAATCTGTAAGATTGGAACTATGTTACCACTTTCTCTTTTATATGTTACTTCATTTAAGACTTCATTTACTAGTTCATATGGGTAACCTCTTTCAATGAAAAAAGTCATTATTGAACTAGATTCTGTTATAAAGTCATCAAATGAAGTTGTCATGCGAGCTGCCCTAATGAATTGTCCCTTTACTATAGCTTTCTTTTGTGTAAAGGGATGTAAACTAGTATAATGAAGGTAGGAGTTGCAGAAGGTCTCTTTTCTGTGTATTTTAGATAAATACTGCATATTCTCCAGATCCTTGTTTAAATTAATGCCTAAGTAATTTATTGTCTTTGGTTGAAAATCTAAAGTGAACTTAAAAAATTCAGTGGTATTATTTATGTAACATAGAAATTTATTTGCTAATTCATTCGGTCCTTGAAATAAAATAAAAATGTCATCAAGGAACCGAGTATAATATTTTATATACGGTCTCCATTCAGTGTTTTTGAAAATTTAATAGTTCTCCCAGTAAGCCATGACTGTATTTGCTAAACTAGCACCACATGGCGAACCCATAGCAACGCCGCATTTTTGTAAATATAACTTGTTGTTAAAAGTGAAAAAATTGTTGGTTAGTATGACGTCAAGTAGTGTTATGACTGTGAACATTTCATTAGATTGTGCTCCTTTACTTATAAGGAATAAGTTCACCCACTCTATAGCTTCTAAATAGGGGATAGATGTGTACAAGTCTATAACATCTATAGTTACAAAATTGTAGTGATTGTTGTATTCAATGTTATTTAAATTCTCTAAGAAAGTCCACGAGTCTTTGCAGACTTGTGACTCTGTCTTGAGATATTTTTTTCAAAATGTTGTCAACAAGTTTTGCTGCGGCGTATGTGATTGAATTGCGTCCATCTATTAATGGTCTAAATGGTGGGTTCATAATGTTTTTATGAATTTTTGGTATAGCAAATAGAATCGGTATCTTTGGCCAGTTCATAGATATGTAGTGATATGAATCTATGTCGATGTATCCATCCATAAATAAATCACTGTAGTACCCTTTTATCCTCATATATGCAGTGTTTACTTCATTTATAGACACCTCACTATATGTATCAGATTCTAAGATTTCCTCTACTCAGTTTACATAGTCACAGTTGTAAAATATGACTAACCCTCCCCCCTTGTCTGGTTTCATAGTTCTGATGTTTAGGGATTTGAAAGTAGTTAGTGCTTCTAATCAATTGGAGTGTAGTGACAGGGCTTTCAGACAGTCCATGTAAGACATGTATCATGTATCCTTTTAGTAGGGTAACTGTGTGCATTCCAGTTGTTGCACGTGTCTGCACAGATGCATGCCAAAGGGGGCGTTATACTCAATGACTGGCCTAATGAGAGCTGAGTAAAGGAGGACAATGACACCCCGAGATCTAGACACAGTCCCTTTGCTTATAATCTGTGCAGTATAGAAGGACCATTTTACTACAGTGGACACATATTAATCCCGGAGTACATACAGCATCATCTGCAGATAAAGTTCTACTACACATTTGTTTGAACAATCTTTTTTTTTTTTGGCAGGTTAACAAAGTCTAAGAAAAAAACTGCACTCTTAGTAGAATAACTTACTGTTGTCAGTACAGTACAACATAAAGCAAGCCACTGAACCAGCTAGAAAAAAAATGCTCAGTTTAAAATTATAGTTTGACCTTTTCTTTATACTGTTTTATCTTTGTAGTAGTTTAATTGTATTTAGGAAAAAATACAGCTTTTTTTTTTACAGTTTGCAATATTTTATTCTGTTTTATCCAAATTCTTTTTTCTCCAGTTAATATTTTACTTCTTGGCTGTTTTTCTCCTCAAAAGGTTCAATCAGTGCTTTGGAGTTTTGGGGTTTCTAGACCATCTTCATGGAACAGACACCATCTTTAAGCAGACCAAGGCCTATGAGCGTCACATCCTTTTGCTAAACCTTACTCCTCTCACTGAGAGTATTCCAGACCCTCCTAAGAAGAAAGAGTAACAGGCTACTGTGGATTACAGTTAATTGCCATAGAATAGTACTAATAGTATTGTCTCCATTTTTATGGAAATCAGCTTGTATAGCACAGTATCAGTTTGTGGTAAAGCTAGGCATTGTGAATAAAATGTAATGTATTCTTTGTTGATGAAAAAAGAAAATTTGTACTAAAATTAAAAAGTGTAAGATTTCTGTTGTGTATGTAGTTTAAGGGATGGAAAATAGAACTGTATGATGACCAGTGGTATCTCACAACACAGTACTGGTACAGTAGGGTTTTCAGGCTGTTATGATTGCAGTTGTGAAGGTCAGAAGATTTGTTACGGATAATGTAAGATTTCACCAAGTATATCAGCTAGGATAATGTATGAGCTGACTGGAATTTTTGTAATCATTTATTGTACTGTCAGCACGCTACAGAATGTTTATTGATACTTTGCTAAAAAGTGGAAAAGGATTTCCATTCTGTAGGTGAATGGATTGAAATATACTATAACCGTGAGTAAGGCACACAAGAGCTTAGCAGTACTACTACTATACTTTTACATTTTGATTGATCATTGTATTCTAACAGAGTATTTCATATTACGTTTCAAGAAAATTTTGGGAAAAATTCTACAAAATTAGCCTGTTTACTGCTTGTATTTAGTTTTATACATTTCATTTTAACTGTATACATAAATAAAGAAATAAAATCTTGGCTAGTTAAATTTCATTTGAACTGCATTGCTAACTTCACATGTGCTGCTGCAGTGTACTTCAGACGTCATTATTTCTGTGCAAAATTAAGTATAGAAAAACAGCTGATAATTGCAGAAGTTCATCATATTGATCATTGCGGCAGCCTTACTATATGCTTTATATCCTGCCAAGAATATAACCGTCAGCCAGCTTCTAAAGCTTCAGGGCATCATCCACTTGCTCAAAATGTTAGGCAGCTCGAGTTGCCTAAAACACAGGTTTGAGGTCCAAGCCCTTCAAATCTTTCATCTGCAGGCTTTCGTGGAGTGATGGTCTGCTTGTGCTATTTCTTTGCAAGGCAGATGAAAGGGGAATTACCTTTGGGGAAAAACCTTCCAGTCACTTCACAACCTTGTTAACTCTTCTTTCTCGTTTAAGTTTCCTAGCAACACTAGATTTAAAAGATGCTTTTCACATTCCCCTTCATCCAGGCGTAAGGCTGGGCAAATAAATTCACTTTGGGGAAAAACAATTCACATGTTAAATTATTATTTATTATTTAAATGTATTTTCCTGATTTGGAAAATTGTTTTTCATCTAGGAGTTTTTATTTTAATGGACTGTCACAAGACTTAACTGTATTTTCTTGTCAATTTAAAAGTAGTTGAAAAACATTTGTCCATAGAGAAACTGTTTATTTTATGTTTAGGGGCTGGGAAAGTGTATTAAAATGCTTTTTTTGTTACATTTTTGTTGGAAAAAGTGACTTTTAACAACTTTAAATATTTACCGGCTTATGCTGTTTGTTTTCTCTGGGAAAGAGGCACTATTTTCAGCTTGACAGTGGAACAAGTTACCGGTTCCATGGTCGGTCCTTCTTCTAGCCACAAAAAGAAAAAGTTGTGTGAGCAGCCTTTGCCACCACAGCATGCTGTTTGCCTCAGCCCACAGATGGGTGACTCTGCTGTGGCCATTAGTTATACCTCAGACCACTCGGCTTTTACCCCTGAGACCTCTGGTCTAGCACCTACAGCTACTGTGGACCAGGGGTTAGCTGCATCCTTCTGGCTATTGAGGGTCCCTCAGTGGGCAGGGGAGAGATACACTTATTGATCCCAGGAGAGGGAACAGGGAGGTCTTCCCTGTTTAGTCAGAATGTTGTGCCCACCCCTTGAAAAGCTTCTGCTGCCGGTACATTTTTGGCTAGGCTTATATAGGCCCTAGGGCCAATAGCCTAGTACCTCCCTGTGAACCTATTAACAATTCCATTGGCCCCATTTTTCCTGTCAAAAAGAAACAAAAATAAACATGAATCTGCTTTTCCTCCAAATTTCTCTGGACAGGTGTAGCTAACTAGATCTGGCTTAGGGTCTAATTCAGGCTGTTGATCCTTCTTATAAGGTGGTGTCTGGTAAAACAAAAAGAGATGCCTCTTTTCCTGAAGAGATTCAAGATTCTGAATCTAGACAGGAAGATGAAGGGACAGAGACAGGTTTTTCTCCTCAGGTTTCTTTTTTTTTTTGCTCAAGAATTTTTATTACATTTAAACACATGGAGATATTACAAACATTCTAATGTAAGTTGTGAGTAGATTACTATATACAATATTTACATTTGTCCTAATATGAAGAATATTTCACAAAAAATAAAAATAAAACTGTTCATATACCATTCCTCAGGTTTCTGATTCGGAGAATGTGATTCTTCCTGAGAGGCTTTCTCTTCCTCTGAGACTATTTCCAGAATGTGCCAGTGTTTTTAGTGGGAGAACACTGAGGTTTCTCAGTCTCTCAGAAAATACTATGAGCTATTATAAATGGAATTTCCAGAACCTTCACCCATTCCTCCAGTACTGTCAGCACTGGAAGATGTGTACGTCACTGCCTGCAATTTTGCTGATAGTCAGCCTACTGCCCCTAAGAAGGCAGACAGATTGTATGCAATCTTGAAAGACTGAGGAACTTTATACACTCATCCCAAACTTAACCCAGCAGCTATAACGTTAGTTAATTCTACTGCTTCTGAACATTTAGTTAATTTCAATCCTGCACTTTATGGCAAGGATGGAAAATAATTGACAACTATGGGAAAAACTGTATGCTTCTGCAACTTTGTCAGAGTTTTGAATTGTCAGCTCATATGTTAAAGTTCATTCGGTACTTGCGTATTATCGCAACCACATGTAATGGCAATAGCGGTTGCTTAACGATCATGACATATGGTCATTAATGTATGCAGAAATGTTGGCCCTTAATATTGTACTGTTTTTCGGGTAACATGCTCCTGTTAATGTCTGTAAATCCTTAACTTTGTGTGGTTGCGGACTTTTTTTCATAAACGGGATCATGTAATTTCACTGTCACTTGTTGAGGAATTCCACTGCCGCACCTATTTCATTGCCCAACAAAAGTACAAATATGTCTGAAAGAGGAATTTAAGAAGCGTGGCTTTTTGGTTGTTTTCCATTTTGTGGACATCATTTCACCTTTATAGAGTAGCTATTGGAAAAAGGTAGGTAGACTGAAGTAGCATTTGTCGAAACTTTTCTGTATGCAACCAGGGATTATATGACAGCTTGTCAAAAATGAACACTTCTTTGTGGATTCTAATGAAATATTTTCATTAAGTTACAGACTCGAAAATTGTTTATGGGATTTTAAGACCTTAGCTGTTCTGCATCACCTGCAAGCCTTTAATTAGTGAAACGAAGTAGATGTTCTTTGTGTTTCACTGTTGCAGTCATTACATTTGGGTTATCTGCTTGCAGGTAGCCCTCAATCGGCCTGATTAACAAAGTCCTGGGTCCTGCGTCGGTTGCTTTCCCTTCTTCCATGACATCAGGTCATCAGGGGTATAAAACATGCAGCCGACGCCATTACATCAGTCTTTCTTGCCGTGCGATGCCCGAAGCAGAAGCAATTTGCAAGTGCTGGTCGGCCGACTCCTGAAATTTCTTCAACTTAGTCTTCAACTAAAGCTAAGTACCCCATTGGGGAAACTTTTTTTTGCTCCTTACCGATGTCAGTAAAAGTTAATAATTGCATTACTTGTGGAAAGCAAATACCTCATAAAGATTTTCATTCTTACTGTATTCCTTGCCTAGGCCCTGACCACGACGTACCTTGCTGTTGGTTTCGTGCTTTATTTTATCAGTGCATTATTTTATCAGTGCACTATCCGTCGTCAGTATATTTTCGCCTCTAAATATTTCGGTTCTCGGTTTAATTATCATGAAATGTCGTCTGTTAGGCATCCGACTACCGGGATTCTGAAAAAACGCAAATATAAAGACAGAGACAGGCCGCCAAGGTCGAAAACTGCTGACGACACTTCTCCTAAGCCAGTCGCCAGTTCACCGGTACTCAGTGAGGCACTTTCGCAGCCCCTGATACCTGCTATTTCTGATTCGCAGGCCTCTACTGAGACCCATTCGGAGTCTGGTATGCCGTGAGATGCTTCAACTATGGAACCCGCAGATGTCTCTACCTTGGATGGGTCCGGAGCCGCTGTGCAGGCACCGGCCTCTGAGGGTGTATTCAGGCCTATGGACTTGCATATTAAACCAACGCCTCCTTCTTTACTTAGGCCTAAATCTCGATCCAGGCTTAAAAAAACAACGCCCAGGCCACATGCTCAGGCCTCTATGCATAAAAAAAACAAATGATAAGAATGGCTGAAGATCTAATAACTCTGATCAGGGGTAGCCAACCCCCCCCCTTCTAAGAGGCCTAGGACTGAAGTTGATTATGAATCTTCTGATCAGGATTCTGTTTTTTCTGATTCTTCTGATGATCTGGATTTTCCCTTATCTACTTATGAAGATTCTGATGCAGAGGACTCGATTACCTCTGCTTCCCCTCCTGAGAATTTTTCTTTTGGGGAAACCTTGCATACTCAGAGCATTTCCACTGGAAAAGCCAGGATTTTTCTGATTCAAAAAAGAGGCTTAGGGATTTCCTTCTCCTACCTCAGCATAGGCCTTTAGCTATTCCTCCTGTACTAGACATTGTTGATGCTTTTTCGGAATCTAGTTTGGCCCCTGATGCCCTGCCTCCTACTCCCAGAAAACCTGACAGATACTACAGGGTTCCTGAGTCCCACAAGTTCCTTTTTAAAATCCTATTGCAGATCCAGAGACTATTTCACAGGGGCCCAAGGGCATTAAGGCTTCTACTGCTAAAAATCCTACCCCTTCTGATAGAGACTCCAGGGCGCTGGATAGATGGGGTAAGAAGGTTTACACTTCTGCAACCTTGGCCATTAGGGCTTTAAACTGCCAGTTTCATATGTTAAAGTATCAGCAACATGTTACTGGACTGCTTAAACAGAAAATGATGTTGAGTCCTGATTGTGTGGAAAATAAATAATTACAGGATTTAATGCATTCTGCTGAACAAGTTGGAAAATGTACTTTGCAATGTGGTTTTGATTCATTAGAAGCCTCTTGCAGGGCTGCTGTTACTGGGTCTGTGCTCAGAAGGCATGCTTGGCTTAAGGAGCAATCTTTGCCTGATCATGTTAAAGCTAAATTGTTGGATGCTCATTTAAATCAGGACCGCCTGTTTGGCAACAAGGCTGAGGAAGTTCTTAAAAAGATGGAAGATAAAGCTAAATGTATGCAAACTGTTAAAAGATTTTTTTTACAAGTTCAGCCGCCTAGATTTAGTAGGCACTGGCCCTCTAAGACTATGGAACCTGCGGATATCTCTACCTTGGATGGGTCTGGAGCTGCTGTGCAGGTACCTGCTTTTGAGGAAGCTCATCACACTACTGATATTCTACACAAACCGACTTCTTTCGCTTCTTCAGTTCTTTCTAAAACTACCGAGTTTCTAAGGCCCAGAGTACCAGCTACGCCTAAAAAAACAACTACCTAAACTCAAGCGCCTGCTTCCTTGCCACAATCACAGATGCTTAAAATGGTGGAAGACCTTATCATGCTGATTAGGGGAAGCCAGCCTTCCCCTGCTAAAAGGAAAAGAGACTTGTCCCCAGCAGCTTCATGTGACCAAGAGTCCGACGACTCTGAGGTTTCTGATTATAAAGACATGCCCTTATCTGCTTATGAGGATTCAGATGCAGAAGAATCCATTCCTTGTGCCTCTCCTCCAGAAGATTTTTCTTTTGGTGAAACCCTACATACTTTGAGAGCATTTCCATTGTGAATGCCAGGATTATCCTCAGTCCAAAAAGAGACTCGGGAATTTTTAGATTTACCACAGCACAGACTCTTAGCTATCAGCACAGATTCTTAGCTATCCCTCCTGTTCTGGATGTTGCGGATGATGTCTTTATGGAATCCAGTCTAACTCCTGATACTTTACCCCCTGCTCCCAGGAAACCTGACAGGTACTACAGAGTCCCTGACTCACACAAATGTCTTTTCAAGAATCTTACTGTGGATCCAGAGGTCACCTCCTAAGGACCTAAAGGAATAAAACCAACTACAGCTAAGAATCCCACCCCCTCGGATAGGGATTCCCGAGCGTTAGACAGATGGGGTAAAAAAGTATACACCTCTGCAATGCTTGCCATTAGAGCATTACATTGTCAGTTCCACATGCTGAAATACCAGCAACATACTAAGGAACTTATTAAGCAAAAATGATCTACCTTCCCTGACTGTGCAGAAAATAAAGAATTACAGGAGCTTATGCATTCTGCAAGCCAAGTCAGCAAGCATACCCTGCAGTGTAGGTTTGACACACTAGAAGCATCTTGCAAGGTAGCAGTCACAGGTTAAAGAAGGCATGCCTGGCTTAAGCAACAGACCTTGCCAGACCATGTCAAATCAAAATTATTGGACACAGCTCTGAACAAAGACAGTCTGTTTGGCACTAAAGTGGAAGAGGTTTTAAAAAAGATGGAAGAAAAAGCTAAGTCTATGCAGACAGTCAAAGATTTTTTTCCAAGTACAGCTTCCAAGATTCAGTAGGCATTGCCCTTCAAAACATTGGTCCTTTCCAGCCCCCTCAAGGCCACCTCAGACTAGATCTAGGGGAAACAGACCCCCCCCCAGACAACAGTCTCAGGGTATGCAGAGATCTAAGCAATGGATTACCTCCACTTCTAAAACAGGGAGCGCTAAGCCACCCCCTTATGGAAAGAATTCACTCGTGCCCCTAGGAGGAAAACGTGCCCACCATGCAAAAAACTGGGCCTCCATCATCAACGATCGATGGGTCCTCAACATAGTATCCCAGGGGTACAAATTTTATTTCCATATGCTGCCAACCCCAAAAGGGTTCCCAGATCTTCCTCCAAACCAGTGGGCAGAGGCACAAAAGTAAGTTCAGTCCCTGCTCTCCATAAGGGCAATTCAGCCTGTTCCTGCTGAACAGATAGGCCAAGGATTTTATTCCAGACTTTTACTGGTACCCAGAAAAGAGGGGACCTGGCGCCCAATCTTAGATCTAGTCATTCTAAACACCTTCCTGGTGGTACCAAAATTCAAAATGCTCACCCTACAGCAGCTTCTCCCTTAGCAGTCCAAATATGCCTGGTTAGCCACCCTAGACCTAAAGGAGGCCTATCTGCATATCCCAATTAGGGACTTCTGCAGGAAATATCTACATTTCAGGGCAGGATTTATGCATTATCAGTTCCCTGCACTTCCCTTTGACTTATCCACTGCTCCCAGAGTTTTCACAAAATGCCTGGCTCCAGCCATTGCCTTTTGCAAACAACGAAATATTCAAATTTAACCCTACTTGGACGACTGCCTGATACAGACAGACAGGAAAAGCTGTTGCAGCACCTGACATTTGTAAAGGATCTAACCTCAGTGGGGTACACAATCAACAAAAATAAATCAAAATTAGTCCCCAGTCAAAAAATTGTATTCCTGGGAGCAAGCTTGGACACAGCATCCCAGATGGCATTCCTTACTTCAGAAAAACAAGCCTATCTGACAGGCTACTTCTCTCAAATGGCCACCAGAACCCAGTTATCCTCAAGGAAACTCTTGCAAGCTCTAGGGTTCATGGCCTCCTGTATTCTACTAATTCCATATGCCAGACTGCCTATGAGGAAACTTCAGTGGTACTTAAAAAGTCTTTGGTGCCAACATTCTCAGGACCTAGAAACTGTCATACCTATGATACCTTGTCTAAGGAAAGAGTTCCTTTGGTGGGCAGCAGAATGCAACCACAACAAGAGGTTTCTCTTTAGACAACCCCACTCCACCCAGACCCTAACCACAGATGCATCAGACTATGTCTGGGGTTGCACATCTGGATGGTAGGTGCATTCAGGGCCACTGGAGCCCAAATCAAATTAATCTGCACATCAACCAGAAAGAGATGCTAGCTGTTCAGCATGCTCTAAAAGCTGTCAGATCCCTACTCTCTCTGGGGCCTCTTCTAATCAAAACTGACAACACCACAGTGATGTGGTACATCAATATGCAGGGGGGAACTCACCCTTACCCACTCTGCAGGCTAGCCATGACCCTTTGAAACATGGCCTCAGCCATGCATATTCACCTGCAAGCCCATTTCCTGCCAGGCATCCAAAATTCTCTGGCAGACAACTTAAGCAGAAATCTCCTAGACCCACATGAGTGGCAATTAAACCACAACACCTTCAGCCTTACAACCACCAGCTCAGCAAATTGCACCAGGGAACCTCACAGCAAGGCCTGGAAAGTGGATGCCCTGTCCTTCCACTGGGAAAAAAGTACTACTCAAAATAAGGGAAGAGAGACCAAGGCAATCCTGATTGCCCCAGACTGTCAGATTCCAACTCTCCTGACTCAGCAGGAGGGAGAGTTCTTGCATCCACAATTGCACACCCTGAACCTGGCAGTCTGGCTTATTCCTTGACTTCTCATCCAGTGGCCTGCCTAAGCAAGCAGGTCCTGGATGTTATACTTAAGCCAGACTCCCAGTACTAGAAAATCCTATGCTGACAAGTGGAAAAGGTATTGTTCCTGGATCCAGACTAAAGGAGCTGACCCAGCACAGCCATCCTTACCTCTCATCCTGGATTACCTAGCAGACCTACTCCACAGGGGCCTTTCCTTCTCTTCCATTAAAATCCATACCTCTGCCATCTCTGCACATTACAGCACAGAGTTACCTCTCTTCTCACACCCTCTCATCAAGCAGTTCTTGACAGGGGCTAACAACCTAAGGCCACCAAGAAAAGCCCCTACCCCTGCTTGGGACATTAACTTTGTGTTGGGAAAGCTCACCCCCCCCCCCTTTGAGCCTGCAGCTTCAGCAGAGGTAAAATTCCTTTCTTGGAAAACAGCCTTGCTTTTGGTCATCACTTCAGCTAGAAGAGTGTCTGAGCTACAAGCACTTATGGCTGTGGAACCCATCATCATTTTCCATGCTGACAGGGTCTCCCTCAGGACTAACCCAACTTTCATGCCCAAAGTGGTGGTGTCCAGTGTGGCTCTCAACCAATCTATTCATTTGCCCACCTTTTTCCCTAAATCTCAAAATAAGGGGGAAAGGATCCTGCACTGTTTAGATGTGCACAGACAGCACAGATTCTACCTGGCTAGGACTAAGCCCTTTAGGAAATCTGACCAGTTACTAGTCAGATTTGCACCAGGGGCAGAGAGCAAGGCCATATGAAAGCAAGCCATCTCTAAATGGATAGGACACTGTATCCATTTCTGTTACAAACAGCATGGAAAACCACCCCCACAAGGGGTCAGAACACATTCCACTAGAGCAACTTCAACCTCTACAGCCTTTCTCAAAGGAGTCCCTACCAGGGGCATTCTGGAAGCTGCAAGATGGAGTTCTGTTCATGCCTTCACCAAGCATTAACACCTGCCTATCTTTTCCAAATCCAGGGCGGGCTTTGCAACCACAGTCGTGCAGGGCATACTAGCCAGCCCCAACTCTTCTTGACTGCCTCCACCCATTCTTCAGCTTTGGGAATCAACCCAAGTGTGATGACTGCAACAGTGAAACACGAACATAGTACAGTTGTGTACACTTACCATAAATGTAGATGTTCAAGTGTATTCACAGTTGCAGTCCTGGTTTCCCACTCTCCAGCCCCCTTGTCTCTTTCTCTCGTCCTCACTCCTTACAGGACTATTGGTATTTACATTTTACTGGTGCTGTTATTCCACCATAGCTTAGCTCCCTATTTGGGAACTCCTGACATTTGGGGCAAGAAAAACTGATGTAATGATGTCGGTTGCCTGTTTTTATACCACTGACAACCTCATGTCAGTCCTGATGCGATAGCAACTGATGCAGAAATACTAAGCCTCTGGTATTTGGGCCGACTGAGGGCTACCCCTGGCAGGATAACCCAAGTGTGATGACTGCAACAGTGAATACACTGGAACATCTACATTTATGGTAAGTGTACACAACTGTACTTTCTTAACATAGAAAACTTTTCTATTGACTGAAATATCTGAGTTACAGGCTGTTGAGTCAAACCTATCTTATTTTCCACCGATACAGGGTTTCTTTGAGAACTAATCCTTTTATTATGCCTAAAGTGGTATCTGAGTTTACTGTAAACCAAACTATCCATCTCCATGTTTTCTTTCCTGAACTTAAAATGAAGGAGAAAGGATACTCCAAATCTTAGATGTCCATAGACTACTTGGGTACTATCTTGACATAATTAAATCAGATCTTCATATCAGTTATTAATTTCTCGTGAAGGTGAGAAGGAGGGACAAACTGTCAAAACGGTTTCCTAATGGTTGTCCCAGGCTATTACCTTTTGTTATATCACCACAACAAAACTATTCCAGGCAGGGTCAAGGCTCAAGGACCACCACAACAAAACTATTCCAGGCAGGGTCAAGGCCCAAGGCCCACTACTAACGCCTTGGCTTCATGTATAGCTTTTTGGAAAGGGTAGGATTCTATAAGTATTCTAGAAATAGCAACTTGGTCCTCTTTATATACATTTACAAGGCATTACAAGCTTGATTGCTTCTCTAGGCCTGGATCAGGATTTGTTAGGACCATTCTCCAGGGGGTCCTTGACTTTTCCCCTTCCACCTCTGAAGTGCAATAAGCCAAGATAATCTGCCCATATAGCTATAGCTACTGCAGCAGTGATCAGTATGATGAACACAGTATGGTTATGTAAATAAATGTACCATAGCAGTAGATGTTCAAAATATCACTACTACAGTACCTGCTCCCTCCCTCCATCTCCATTGAGTTTTGGTGTGTTTATGCCAGGGTGTGAATACTTATTTTTATTGTTCCTACCATTGCCCATTTAGGACTCAGCCTCCCTCTGTCTGTTGGCATGAAAGCTCTGAAGGACTTGATGCTCAAACCCATCTTTTTTTTTTTTTTTTTTTTAACATTTTATCACATAAGACGTATCGGTCCCCGGTTGGGAAGGCAGTGTCAAGTCTGCAGTCCAAATATCATCTTCTCTCCGTAGTTATTTGCTCCTAATACCTTGGTTCTTTTGCCAGTCTTCACCAGTAAAATCCAGCCCTCTCTTACCTATTTTCTGTACCCCTACTTGCAGTCATCCCTATTGGCAAAATTTCCTTTCTCCATTCTTGTGTTGGATTAGTTCATAAAGTACTTACTGCTACTTTATAAATATAATATTCTGTATGATTATTATTCTCCTTAAGGATCTGCATCCAAAATTCCACTCTAATTATTTCTTGAACTCTTTCTGTGATTCATCATCATCCCTTTCAGCCTTTTCCTTGTGTTATGTACAAGAGCCCTAACTGTGTAGCTCTAAAATATACCTTCAAATCAGGTAATCATAAACCACCTTGTTCTGTTGAAAGGATTAGCTTATCTCACTCAATTCTTGCCCTCTTCACCTCCCAGATAAATTCCTTCAACTCTTTAAGTATTCTCCACAACTCCTCCTTTGGCTGATAAAAAAGATGTCTGACCCATACATAAAACTAAAGGGACTAAAAATATTTTAACTGCTTGTATCTTACTATCCAAAGCCATAAACAAGAGCTTCCAGTTTCACAATTTTTGTATTATGTTTTTAGTCTTCTTCCACATATTCTTAGCTGCCATAACAGAAGTCTTTTAATCCATGTTCCTAAATACTTCACTTTATCATGTCATCTTAAATACGTGTACTGCTGAACCAATTTGTGTGTGGGTACATAGTCAATGGCTATAGCCTTTGTTTTATCTTTATTAATTTTATGTCCCGATAAGAGTCGAAATGGTCTCAAAATGTTCCTCAACACTGAGTTGTCCTGTTCTGTATTTATCAGGTTTAGAACAGTATAGTCTACAAATACAACCAACTTTTCTTGGGTACCATACCAAGTATATCCTTGCATTTCTGAATTTCTTATTTTGTTTGCTAATGGCTCTAAATATAAGCGTTTATATTATGCTGTTGAAAACTCAAACTATCGATAGCGTAATAATCGACACGAAAATGTCGAAACCCCCGAACATCGAACACACACAAAAAAAACACCCAAACGCAACACAAATTGCTCTATGCGTGGGGGCAAGCCCCATTGCACCCACCACACCCCCTACTACTTAAGTATACCAACTCTGAGATCGCACTACATTGCAGTAAATGGAAATCTCCCCTTAAGGAGATTTCTGTTTACACGTGCAATGACTTCCTCTTTCGACATTTTGGAGCCGCCAATGTCAGCTTCGATATTGTCAGCCTTCAACAGGGTGAAGTAGTCCCAAATATAAAACAAATAAAGGGGAAAGTTGACATCCCTGCCTGGTTCCTTTGTTCAAACACAACTTAACAGAAAGGAACGCTCCCACTTTAATTCCTGCCTCTGATCTTTTATATGTCCTCCTAATTAACCTTATTATTGTATCAGAGAATGCAAGTCTTCCATTGCCATGCTCATAAAAATTGTAGCTTATGTTTCAGATGCTTTCTCTGCATCAAGACCCACTAACAACAGTATTACTTTCTTTCATTCTTCTTCCCTCTGGATCATCATTGTTCTGTTAGTGTTGTCAAATGCTTGCCTTCTCTCCACAAGAACCACATTGATCTATATCTATCCATCTTGGCAACACTTTTGCCATTCTTTTAACGAGTATAGACAAACATTTTATAATTATGGTTTAAAATTGAAATGCATCTATGTGAAGCTGAGTTTTTACTGCATTTAGGTAATACAGCTAACTCAGCTGTCTTCAAGTTGTTAGTGCTTCACCTGCTTCTAAAATAACATAAAAAAAATCCTCCAAATCTCTATCACTCTTTTTCCTCCTAACTTCCAAACTTACACAGGAATACCATCTGTTTCCTGGAGACTTTCTTGAAGATTGATTACTGAAAACCATTTTTTCTCATTTCCTCCTATCTTAACTTAGTTCCTGAGCTTCATTTACCTCTAACCCTGGCATAATTGTCTTCCATAAATATATCCATTTGTGCTCTTTCTTTGTTTCCAAATTTGTCTGCTTTGCACATATTTTCTTAAAATTTCCAAAGTATTTATAATACCCCTACAGGATCGCTATTTATTTTTCTAGTTATAGGCTGCCTATGTTTGGCGACAACCCTTTCTTTCTGTTGCCTAAGTCACTGTGCTAAAATAAAAAGTTCTTGTGCTCTGGATTTATCAAAAATGTTTTGCTTAATAGCAGTCTTTCTAAACCAATGCATATTACCCAGATAGTCCCTTATTTTCTCTTTATCACTCTGCATTTGTGCTTCTTCTGTGATATTCCCCTTGTTCTGCACTCTAATATTTGTAAGCCCCTTTAAGTAATTTCTCTACCCTATTTCTAAACTCTGTTTTCATTTTATCCCCCTCACTAGCTATATCTTCTGAGGATGTTTCTATCTTCCCTAATAACTGTCAAATAATTCCTACTATCCATTCCCTAAATTCCTTTTTAACAGGTTGGTGAAAAGGTGCCATTGTCTGATTTTACTTCACTACCCTGCATATTGATATTTATCAGTGCATGATCTGAAATAGCTATTGTATGTGTGTCAAAACTTTGAGTTAAATGCACGTTACTGTGAACCCAAACCTGTCTTTCTAGTTAGCTCAACTCGAGCTGACTGATGGTTTGGGTGTGTGGAAGATCCTCTGAAGCTTTAGAAGCTGGCCAGCTCTTAAAGCCTTGGGAGGATATAAGCCATATAGCTAAGGCTACTGCAGCATGATCATTTGAGCATCTGTTGTTATGCTAAGTTTACTTACTCAGCTGTACTATCCTCCTTCCCAGTTTGGGGAAAGTTTTTTATTCAAGGATGTTTTTGGTACCAAAGAAAGAAAATGATTGGAGACCAGTTCTGGATCTTTCTTAAACCAGTTTGTGATAGTGCCCAAGTTCAACATGCTGGCAGTTCACAACCTTTTTATATCTTCTTTATTTAAATTTCCTAGTAACACAAGATTTAGAAGATGCTTCTTATATCCCCAGTCATCCAGAATTCAGGCATTTCTTAAGGTTTTATGTGTCTGGACCACATTATCAGTTCTCTGCCTTACCCTTTGGGCTTTCCACTGCACCAAGAGTATTAACATAGTATCTACCTTCAGTTACAGCTCGTGTAAGACTACCAGGTATCCACATTTTTCTGTATTTAGACAACTAGCATATCTTTGCAGAGTCTTTTTCAAAGAGTCAGGAATCTCTAACTTGGGTGAGAGTTCTCTTTCACAAACTGGGATATTAATAAAACATTCAAAAGTCTTTATCGAGTCCATCACACAGGATTGTGTACAATGGGGTGTCTGCTAGACACCTCAGTTCAAAAAGCTTTTCCTCTACAGGAAAAAAAATCTGTATTTACCAGAGGACAATACGCAAGGGAGTTGTGCAACTCTCTCCCATACTAATGAGGTCCAGATCCAGTATGTTTGCACTCTTGGTCAGCATACTGACAGTCTGGTCCAGGGAGTTTGTATTTACAAAATGCAGGAATCTCTGTGCCTGCATGTTTGGTGTCAGATAGGATTCCTAAGTTAATAGTGAAGTAATTAAAGTTGCCCGTGCGTATGGTTTTGGGCTGGATGGCAAGTGTTTCCATAAACTTAAATAGGTTTTATGGGTTTCCTTGGGGTCATAGAGGGGGGGGTCTATAGCTTGCAAGGAAATGGTATGGGATTTTGCATAGAGTAATTTGTATGTGGAGAAGCTCAAGTGCATCGTCCTTTTTGACCAATCTTAACTCATTACAGCCAAGTATGCCTCCAGGCGTTTCTGCATTTACCTCCTACTATGCCTCTAGGTGTCCAATATTGCTTGTTCATATCTGCATTAATAATTTCAGAACAATGCTACATACAAGGTATCAGAATATTTTATCTTGAAACACATGATGACAAGCACAATTGTATTGATATTTGACCTCTTTCAATGAGTATTTATTAGAACTGCAAGGTGATAACTTCATTTTTTTAAGGCTGAAGCCACACCCACTGAGAGTTAAAGTTACATACTCAAAAGAGGTGTATGGGAATATTTTTTATGTAAATTGAGACACCTCCACTTTTAGTTCCTGCCTATGTAGTAGCTGGTCTAAATGTGTAGAAGGCATTATCGCCTTGCACTGCTGGGGTGCTCTCTGTTGCTTTAAACCATGTCTCAATAATTTCACAGACATCAGCATTCTCTAGGGTGAGGAGAGCTTGTAGGGAATGGAGTTTCTTATTTAGTCTCTTAGCAATGAGCAGTAACATAGGCAGTTAACACCTTTAGATTTTCTTGCTTTCAGTTTACAATGTTGGAAGTGTTTTCAGTTTGCCATTGCCTAAAAAAAGGCACTATGGGGGGAGGACACTGTTTTAGCTAATATTCAAAATCCTAGAGGGGAGAGTTACAGACCACCCCTGGCAAAGCAGCTTGGTCTGTTGACCATCTTCTATGCTAGCAAATATTATAACCCCCGTAACTAATCCAGTTATTAAAGTCAGTAATCTCCTGTTCATATTGTGGTCTCATCCTTGGAGAAGGTAGAATGTTGCTCAGTGCTGGACTCATACCAGATTGGGACACATATTTTGAGAGCTCTATGATGACTCTCTTCATGTAATCTAGAGAGGTACATCTCAGGTCATTTACACCCACATGGACTAGGACTGAGTCATACTGGTACTTGTGGTCCAATGACCTGAGTGATTGCATAAACTGACTGTACTTTCTCTTTACTCAGCTTGGTGAGAGGAACATCAGTGTGTCTTGCAATGGAAGTCTACAATGCCCAGAATGTTTGGCTGTGTGGTTGTTTGCCTTATGGGCTTAGAAGTAGAGCCCTATGAGATGTGGCTGTATGTGTTGGTGTCTTTTTATGAAAGAATGCATTTGGAACGGCAGAGGACATTTTTTTTTTACATGTGCTTCATCTAAGAAGTCTTTGGTGTTTAGGAAGGTTACATTTAAGTGTCTCAGCATATGTGGGTCTATGTGTCTGCTTCATGCTGTGTGTGACGGTTGCAGCATGTGTTCTATTGGCAACCTCATTGACATTAGGACTGCTTTTATGTGAGAGCTTTGCCTTCAGTGACATTGCATAAATGCATCTTTCACATGCAAACTAGTTGCCTGTTTTCAAGTAATTATTGGTGAAATTTCAAGGGTACTGCTTCTGTACAGGGCACTGCCAAACACTTGAGAGAGACGGGTCTATATTATATAGATGAACAATTAAAATATCTACTTACCTTTCATCGACCCGTATATGTCGAAGCTGCACAATGTCGAACGACCAAGTCATCTATTTCTTTCTAAGGGAAAGAAATAGGTAGTCCAACCATGCACACCACATTACAACAAACACTATGAAAGTGGGGGGCTTCATCCCCCACACACCCCTAACTAATTATACTAACTCTGAGATTGCACTACTGTCAGGAAAAGGGCAGAGTTAGAAGAACAGCCAACCGATTTCTTTCCCTTAGAAAGAAATCAATGACTTGGCCATTCGACGTTGTACAGCTTCGACATATACAGGTCGCTGAAAGGTAAGTCGAGATTTTTAATTATTTTTCTAAATAAGATAGACCTGAGGGAGACTACTAAAGTAGACCCTGAAGATTTATGGATGAAGTATTTAGGGAGATATTCTTAAGTTAGGTTGGACAGTAGCTGTTCAAGTCATACTTACTGAAAATAAATAATTAGTTTTCTAAAGACTGATAAATAATGTGGAATGCTCTAATTGGCTGCTAGCTGGCTACTACTAGTGCAGGACTGACCACAACTTCATGCTGCTGAAGTACAATGCCCCTTTGCTTCTCTCACCTGAAGCAAAACTGTGGCACTAATCCCAAAATGAGAAGCAGGTCATGGGCTCTTTGGTGATCAACAGTCTCATCTGAGATGATGCAGGGATCTGTAGATTTGTAGGCTTTTCTTGGTAGATGCTTTGAATAACAACCAGACCATTCAGGAAGGTCCCACACAGACATTCACTTACCGACCATTAAGAGACCATCTGGAATCAATGCCTTCTGCTCCTTCTGTTACCAGAAATTCCAAGCTACTACTTATGAAGCGGTTATCAGGCATTTTGGTGATCAGCAGTCCCCAGGAAATAATGTCTCAGTGGTCCTTCTCTCATCAGTAGCAAAACAGAACAGCACTAATCTCAAGATGGCTATTGAGAGGCAGAATATGGGCTTTCCAATGATTGGTGGTCTTGGACCAGATGTTGCAGATTGTAAAGGTAAGATAGAAAAATGGGCTAATATCCTAAGAGTTGCACTGTGCACTAAGCAGTTAGATATAAAAGAGGGTGGTACTCAAGGTTTAGCAGTCTAAATGCGAACTAATTGACTTCAACAATTGTCTCAGCTTCTGGTGTCAGTCCAGGAGGATCCAGTATCTGTCAGCCTTGGAAGATATGGTAGACAGACCTCGCTGCTTTGCTAGAGATGGTCTACACCTGTCCCCCTTAGGCTTTCAGATACTGGCAAAGGCCATTGCCTCTCCAATTGTGCCTTTTTTAGGCAATGTCAAAACAACAAATTTTCATAACAAAATCTAATCAAGACAAACTTGGGGTCATGCTGCTTACTGCTAGGACTTTAAACACGAAACTGCACATCCTGGAAGCACTCCTCACCTTGGAGGATGCTGACATCTGTGCAGTTACCAAGACATGGTTCAAGGCTGCTGCGAGCACCCTGGCCATGCAAGGCTACAATGCCTTCCACATGTTCAGACCTCAAAATGAGCAAGAAGGAACCAAAGGTGGGGGTGTATCTGTCTTTGTTAAAACCAAATAAACTTTGAGACTGGTCAAACAGCATGAGTCTCAAACTACTCCTTGTCCAATTCACTATTGGGAAAGTACCCTACCACATCATTGCTAGCTATAGATCCCCCATCATGAACCAGGATAAGCACACAATCTATCTCAATTTACTGGAATCCCTCGCCATACAGCCCAACACCCCTAGTCATGGGAGATTTCAACTATCCTTCCATAGACTGGGGGACATACACAAGCAGAAACATACTAAGTCAGAAGTGACAAACTTTATGACTGCCATGCAGATGGGAACTGAAAGTTCGACTGTTGAATCCTACACTAAGGCACTGTATGCTGGGGGACATACACAAGCAGAAACATACTAAGTCAGAAGTGACAAACTTCATGACTGCCATGCAGATGGGAACTGAAAGTTCGACTGTTGAATCCTACACTAAGGCACTGTATGAGCACATCCACTCATGCATGAATCGTGTCATCCCAAATAGAACCAAGATGCTCTCCTCCAAAAAAAGGAAGCCAATTTGTTGGTCCTCTGCCATAAACAAACTTTACAACAAAAGAAGAAACTGTTGCAGAAAAGAAGAAAATCCCAGGATGCAAAAAACTCCCTTACCAGCCTCAGTAAGAAGCTGAGATCCCTCATAAAATCCTCAAAAGCTAGTTACAAAAATAAAATTGGCAAAGATTCCAAAGACAACCACAAGGCATTCTATAGCTATGTCAAGAATCTAAATGGCAATGCTCAGATCTGCTCTAAGCTACAACAGAATGGCATTAAATATATTGATCCCAAGGATATTGCCAATGTCCTGGCAGATTGATTCAGTGCCAACTTCACCCCCTCTCACCCCCTAAAGGGCCCATCTCAATACTGAAAGATTGCCAAATTCCAGTAATAACAGCCACACAAGTAAAAACCGCACTCTCCAAAGCTAATTATACAGCATCCATGGGAACAGATGATTTCCCAGGCTGTGTGCTACATAAACTACAAAATTAACTGGCACCTCACCTGAGTGTTATGTTTAATCATAGCCTCACCTCAGGCTTCGTGCCCACTGAGTGGTGCACAGCTGCAGTTATCCCACTCCAAAAGGGGGGATCCACCTTGGATCCTGGGAACTACCACCTCATCAGTCTGACGAGCCTGATCTGCAAGGCCATGGAATATATTATCATGGAACTTATAAACAAAGACATTGACAACCTTCAAACACTGGACCCCACCCAGTTTGGGTTTGTGAAGGGCTGATCTTGTCTCCTGAACCTAATTGACGACTTCAAATCAGTCTCCAGAGCTATGGACGAGGGTAAGGCAGTCCACACAGCCTATCTGGACCTCTCCAAGGCCTTCGACACCACCCCCCACTCTGGAATCATAGATCAACTTACTAAGCTGGGCATTAATCCCTATGTCACTTGATAGGTTGCCAACTGGCTTACTGACAGAACCCACACTGTAAAAGTAGCCGACTCCAAATCCAGCTCCAGACAAGTGGTGTACCTCAGGGTTCAGTCTTGGGACCGCTCTTGTTTGACATCTACTTCTCTGAAGTACAGGCCAACACTAAGGGACTCTGGCTAACAAAGTTCGCAGATGACTGCAAACTGGGAGCCATTACTGGATCCCCAAATTATGTGGATATTCTACAAAAGGGCCTTACAGAAACAGATGCTTGGTGCCAGAGCCATGAGCTCAAGCTCAGTGCCAAAAAATGTATAGTTATCCCCTTTGGGAAAAAACATGTACCCATGAATTACCATATAGGTGGCAGTACACTAAACACTGAAAGTGCGATGAGACTTAGGGACACAGGTGGACAGTGGTCTCACCTTCAATAACCACACTGCCACAACAGTCAGGAAATCCTTCTATGTAGCACACCTCATCACTAAAGGGCTTTTCATCCAGAAAAAAGGAGGTCATTGTCCCACTGTACTCATCCCTCATTAAACCCATTATAGAATACAATGCCCCGTTTGGTATGTACCTCTCAAGACATCTGCAACAATTGGAAAGGCCACAGAAATACCTCACTAAAAGAATCACAGGCCTAAAGCAGATGCCCTATGGTGACTGTCTAAAAAAACTCCAGCTATACTCTTGTCACATATCATCTATTCAGAGGCGATCTCTGATTAACATACAAGGCCATGTCAAACCCAGAGCTGTTGGGAGATCCTACACTTAAAGAAATCCCAATCCCTCAGAGCCACACACTCCAGGGATCTAAACCTTGTCATCACAATGAACAAAACATGCTGGAGGGATAGGTTTCTGACTCAGAGACTCCCCAGACTCTGGAATAGACTGCCCATACATGTCAAGCAGAGTGCCTCTTTGGCCCTCTACAAAAGGAACCCTGACGATTGGATGGAAGATAGGAAATTCACCCCGGGGATCACATCAGTCATCCTGCTAGACAGGGGTCCAGGGAAGTAGATATTGTGGGAAGAAATAGCCAGGGAATTGTTATGGTTAGGCTTGTATACGCCCTAGGGACAGTAGCCTAGTACCAACCCATGAACTTTGTGAACACAAATGCTCTGAAACAGATAATCTGCACCCCCATTAGTGGCTCTAATATTCTGGACATAATACTCACCAACATGGGAGGGGGTCACTGTACTTCCCCATGTGTGTTGCCCACCCTGATTAGGTCAGACCAAAAATCAATCCCATTTAAAGTGACTACTGGAACTGAAACACACGAACAAAAATTATAAAAAACTTTACCAAAGCTAACTACAGTCTACTAAGTGATGGTATGAAAAGCTTCATACCACTCACAATCGCAACATAAATGATCAATGTACAGAAGTATATGCAAATACTTAAATGACTGCATAAACTCTGCTGTACCTGACTGGATCAAAACCAGGTCTTTCCATAAAAACAAGCCACTGTGGCAAACTTCAAGTGTAAACAGATTATATAACAAGGGAAAGCAACAGTTGTCAAAAAGCAAGAAAGATATCACTCTGCAGAGGAAGAGTTCCCTCCGAAGCCTAAACAAGAAAATCAGAAATCTTGTAAAGTCTTCTAAAGCAAATTACAAAACTAAAGTCATATCCCTAGCCAAAGATAATCATAAGACATTCTTTATCTACATCCGAAGTCTAAAAGGGAATGCCCAGTTGAAATGGTTGTAGATGGGATCATTCATGCAGCAATATCCTAGACCTGGTTATTACCAACATGGGCAACCGGTGCTCCACACCAGAGGTCAATTCCTCGTTGGTCAGATCCCGACCATAAGCTAATCACCCTAGACATCCACATCCCTCCCCCACCCCCCATTAGGGAAACTACGGTAAAAAAATTTCTCCAAAGCCAACTTCACGCTTCTTAAGACAGAAGTGGCAAACTTCACAACACCCATGCTGATGGACAATAGAGGTATGACTGCTGAATCCTACACAAATGCACTTTATAAGCACTTACATGACTGCATGGATCATGCAATCCCTAACAGAACCAAGATGCTATCCTCCAAAAAAAGGAAGCCAATCTCGTAGTCCCCTGCCATAAACAAACTCTACAACAGAAGAAAGAAACTGTTGCAAAAAAAGAGTAAAATCCCATGATTGGAGAAACTCCCTGGTCAGCTTCAGTAAGAAGCTGAGATCCCCTCATAAAATCCTCCAAAGCTAGTTATGAAAACAAAATCAGCACTGACTCTAAAGACAACCACAAACCATTCTATAGCTATGTCAAGAATCTCAATGGCAACACTCAGATCTGCTCTGAGTTACAGCACAATGGCACTAAATATACAGAACCAACAGATATTGCCAACATCCTGGCAGATAGGTTCAGTGCTAACTTTACCCCTCTGTCATACCCTAAAGGGCCCATCTCTTTACCAGAAGAATGCAAAGTTCCTGTAATCATGGCTGCACAGGTAAAAAACTCACTATCCAAAGCCAAGAACACAGCATCCATGAGACCTGACGACATCCCAGGCTGTGTTCTACATGAACTACAGAATGAACTGGCACCCCACTTAAGTACCATGTTCAGTCATAGCCTCAACTCAGGCTATGTGCCCACTGAATGGCGCACAGCGACAGTTATCCCACTCCACAAAGAAGGAGCCACCACAGACCCCGGAAACTACTGCACCATTACCCTAATGAGCCTGGTCTGCAAGGCTATGGAGTGTATCATCATGGAACTTATAAACAATGACATTGGTAATCTCCAAACTCAGGACCCCACCCAGTTCAGGTTTGTAAAAGGCAGATCATGTCTCTTAAACCTGATAGACTTCTTTGAAGTAGTCACCAAAGCCGTAGATGAGGGTAAGGTGGTTCACACAGCCTATCTAGATCTCGCCAAGGCTTTTGACACCATCCCCCACTCTGGAATTATAGATAAACTCACTAAACTAGGTATAAATCCCTATGTCACAAGATGGGTTGCCAACTGGCTCACTGACAGAACCCACACTGTGAAAGTAGCAGACTCCAAATCCAGTTTCAGACCAGTGACAAGTGGAGTACCACAGGGTTCAGTCCTGGGTTCTCTCCTGTTTGGTATCTACTTCTCTGAAGTACAGACCAGCACAGAAGGTCTTTGGCTAATGAAGTTCGCAAATGACTGCAAACTAGGAGCCACAATCAAAACTCCAAAGGATGTGGACATCCTACAAAAGGGTCTTGCTGAGACAGATGCCTGGTGTCAAAGCCATGGCCTCAAGCTCAATGCCAAAAAGTGCATTGTCATTTCTTTTGGTAAAAACTTAGTACCCATGAACTACCACATAGGTGGTAGTCTACTTAACACCGAAAGTGTGATAAGAGACCTTGGGACACAGGTGGACAGTAGTCTCTCCTTTAATAATCACATCGCCACAGTAGTCAGGAAATCCTTCTATGTGGCACACCTCATCACAAAAGGTTTCTCATCCAGGAAAAAAGAGGTCATTGTTCCCCTCTACTCATCACTCATTAGACCCATTATAGAGTACAATGCCCCTTTTGGTATGTACCTCACAAGACATCTACAACAACTGGAAAGGCCACAGAAATACCTCAGAAAGAGGATTATCGGCCTCAAAGAGATGCCCTATGCAGACCGTCTCAAAAAACTGCAGCTTTACTCCGTTGCATATTACCTACTCAGAGGTGATCTCTGCCTAACACACAAAGCTATGTCAAACCCAGAGCTTTTAGACATGCTCCACTTAAAGAAATCCCAATCCCTACGAGCTACACGCTCTAGGGACCTAAACCTCATCACCACAATAAACAGAACATGCTGGAGGGATAGATTCCTGTCCCAGAGACTTCCCATACTCTGGAACAAACTACCTACCTATATCAAACAAAGCTTCTCATTAGCACTGTTCAAGAAAAATCTTGAAGATTGGATGGGAGATAGGAAATTCACCCCGGGGATCACTTCTGTGGCTCTGCTTGACAGTGGCACAGGAAAATAATTTTCTTGGGTGGCGAATGCCAGGGTACCTTTGGGTAGGCTTATATAGGCCCTAGGGCCAATAGCCTAGTACCTACCTATGAACCTATAAACATTGGAAGATGTCACCAACCTGCTAGCTGACAGATTCAGTGCAAACTTCATCCCACTATCCCCACCTACCATATCCCAAAGCATATATGCCACCAGCCTTCTGCCTAGTATCTCTAGAGAACAGGTCTTCTCTGCACCCACCAAGGCCAAAATCACAGCCTCAGTGGAACCAGATAATATCCCAGGTAGTTTACTAAACAATCTAAAACAAGACCTGGCAGGCCCACTTGGTGTTCTTTACAAACATAACTTGAGAACTGGCTATGTCCTGCAGAATGGAGAGCAGCAATAGTAATCCCCCTGCACAAAGGGGTGCCATCAACTGACCCTGAAAACTACATACCCATAAGTCAAACCAGCCTTATGTGCAAGGCCATGGAATGAATTATCTTGGACCTTATCAACAAAAAACATAGGTGACCTACAAATGCTGGACCCAACCCAGTTTGGCTTTGTTAAGGGTAGTAACAAAACAGCCAGTACCCAACTGGAAAAGGAGTATTTAATATGTGGCACCACAAAACACAAAAGAACAAACCAGTTTCGGCCCAATGGCCTTTTTCAGTGTAAAGGCCATTGGGCTGAAACTGGTTTGTTCTTTTGTGTTTTGTGGTGCCACATATTAAATACTCCTTTTCCAGTTGGGTGCTGGCTGTTTTGTGACTTTTCATATTAATTTTGAGCCTTGGCACCTGCCGTCTGTGCAGAATCCTTTGATGTGGTTGCTTCTTTGTTAAGGATAGATCATGTTTATTAAACCTGGTAGACATTTTTGAGAATGTCACCAAGGCCATGAATGAAGGTAAGATAGTGCACACAGCCTATCTCTACCTTGCCAAGGCATTCAATACAATTCCCCTCTCTGGCATCATTGAGAAACTCTCCCAGATAGGGATTAACCCTTACATTACTAGACAGGTAGCTAAATGGCTCACCAATAGAACACATTCTGTCAAAATTGGTGAATTCACCTCCACCAGTAGACCCATCACTGGTGAAGTACCACAGGGGTCTGTGCGGGTCCCCTTATTGTTTGGCATCTATTTCTCAGAAGTCCAGGCCAATGTAGATAGCCTTTGGCTCACCAAGTTCACTGATGATTGCAAACTGGGAGCAATCATGTCCCCCAATGATGTCAACATATTACAAGAAGGGCTAACACAAATGATTGGTGCCAAAGCCATGGTCTAAAACTAAATGCAAAAAATGCATTATTATTCCCTTTGGCAAAATGGAATTCCTTAAAAATTTCAATATTAACAGCGATACCACCCCCCTGAGTTCCAATCCAGTGGTGCGAGATTTGGGAACACAGGTTGATAGCTATGTGAACTTTGACCACCAAGTTTCCACAGTGGTAAGGAAAGCCTTCTATGTAGCACACCTCATAAGCAAGGGCACCATTTGGCATGTACCTCACCAGACACCTGCAGCAGCTGGAGAGACTGCAGAGGTTTCTCACTGAGAAAATACAGGAACTCCAAACCATGATACACTTGGACAGGCTGAAAGTCCTGTCACTTTACTCTGTATCTTATAGGCTGCTGAGAGGTGACTTGTGCCTGGCCTATAGGGCAATCTCCGACCCTACCCTAATGGAAGTGCTGCACATCAGCAAGTCAAATAGCACAAGAGTCACTTGCTCTAGGGATGTCAACCTAGCTTGTGACATTAACAGAACATGCTCGAGAGAGAGACATTTCTCCCAGAGACTGCTGCTTCTCTGGAGTAGACTTCCTATTCACATAAAACTCAGCTCTTCAATGACCCTATTCAAATGCAGCCTAGATAATTGGATGGGAGACAGCAAATTCACCCCTGGGGTGGCACCCATGTCGCTCATGGACAGGGGTAGCCAGTGTTGATCACAGCCCTGCTCTGTTCATAAATTCATTTTGTGAACTACCCAAAAAGAAGAAATGGAGATACATGGGATTAACATGGTTAGGCTTGTAAAGGCTCTAGGCCTGCTAGCCAAGTAACCTCCTATGAATGTATGAACCTAAGGGAAGAGCCACAAATTTTAAGACAGCAAAACAGATTGGATGGGGGTGGGCACTTAGTATTCTGACTATGTGGAATACAGTGAACGGGTCAATAAATTTAAATAGCTGAAGGGGGAAGTGACTTGGCAAAATTATAATTCTGTGCTTACTGACAATAGTCAATGAAAGAGGAGAGGGGAGGATTTATGTGGTCAAGTTAACACAATGGGTGGGCAGCTAAAGGTACAACAAGTTTGAACAGCATAAGGGTAGAAGGGTGGTGAAAATGCAAATTTCTTTGTGACTCACAAGAAACACAATGCTGGTTGCTTTTCTAGTTTAAATATACACCAGAAGGAGGTCAGAAGGAGTTGCCTTGTGTCTTTGTGGATTTAGAGAAAGCATATGACAGGGTGCCTAGAGAGGAGTTGTGGTATTGTATGAGGAAGTTGGGAGTGTCAGAGAAGTATGTAAGAGTGGTACAGGACATGTACGAGGGTAGTGTGACAGTGGTGAGGTCTGCGGTGGGAGTGACGAATGCATTTAAGGTGGAGGTGGATTACATCAAGGATCAGCTCTGCACCCTTTCTTATTTGCTATGGTGATGGACAGGTTGACAGACGAGACCAGACAGGAGTCCCCGTGGACTATGATGTTTGCAGATGACATTGTGATCTGTAGTGAGAGTAGGGAACAGGTTTAGGAGACCCTGGAGAGGTGGGAATATGCTCTAGAGAGAAGAGGAATGAAGGTCAGCAGGACTAAGACAGAATATGTGTGTGTGAATGAGAGGGAGGATAGAGGAATGGTGAGGATCCAGGGAGTAGAGGTGGCAAAGGTGGATGAGTTTTAATACTTGGGATCAGCAGTTCAAAGTAATAGTGAGTGTGGAAGAGAGGTGAAGAAGAGAGTACAGGCAGGATGGAGTAGGTGGAGAAGAGTATCAGGAGTGATTTGTGACAGACAAGTACTGGTAAGAGTGAAAGGGAAGGTCTACAAGAGGGTAGTGATACCAGCTATGTTATATGGGTTGGAGACAGTGGCATTGGCAAAAAGGCAGTAGTCAGAGCTGGATGTGGCAGAGTTAAAGATGTTAAGATTTCCACTGGGTGTGACAAGGGTGGACAGGATTAGGAATAAGTATGTCAGTGGGTCAGCCCAGGCTGGAAGGTTTGGAGACAAAGCCAGAGAGGCAAGATTATGTTGGTTTTGACATGTGCTGAGGAGGGATGCAGAGTATATTGGGAAAAAATGCTAAGGATGAAGCTGCCAGGTAACAGGAAAAGAGGAAGGCCTAAGATAAGGTTTATGTATGTGGTGAGAGAGGACATGCAGGTGGTTGGTGTGACAGAGCAAGATACAGAGGACAGGAAGAAATGGAAACAGATGATCTGCTGTGGCGACCCCTAACGGGAGCAGCCGAAAGAAGAAGAAGATTGAGATTCCACAAATTATAAATGTAGGGTAGTTACTTGTTTCTGTAATCAAAATCCTTTATAGAAAAACATTAATTAATTTCTAAACTGCTTGACATGGGTAAGAGTCAAAATAGTAGCTTATCAAGCTTTCTTAATCCCAGAAGCAATGTCCAGCTCATCCTGTGGGATCCCCAGACTTGCTGAGACAATCTCCTCTAGTGTATTTTGGTTCTGCCCTGAGGTTTCCTGTCATTGGGCCTTGACTGATATGTTTTCTATACATGGTACCTAGGGACAACCTCATATGGTGCCCATAACACCTCAATGGACTCTTCAAAGTATGAAAGAGTAGTGGCTGCACTCCTTGACCGCTAAACCCCCTCACTGTAACAGTGAGCACAGCTACTCTTCATAGGAAAGTACAGTTGTGTTAAGAACATACTACAAATGTAGATGTATGGGAATATTCATTATTGCAGTCCTCACTTTTAGGATTCCTGTGTGCAAGTAGTTAATTGGCGAGTCTGATTTCCAGAGCTCTACCATCTTTTCATGGCCTTGGTGGACAACCTTCAACCAATACATAAGGACACTGGTGGTGCAAAAGGTGTATCCGCAGATGCCATCTTCAGATCTTTCCTTCTGTGCAGTATTGTAAACCACATGTTTAATAGTGTTGTGAGTCCACTCAGCCTGCTTCTAGAAGCCAGATAACTATCCCATGGGGATTTTCATATAATCTTAAAGTAGAAACAGAGTTAGCTAATATTTGATTCTGAATCAGATACCAAAACTTTTGTTAAACAATGACTTGGCTTGTCATAAGCAGACTTTCACAAGAACTTTCATAACCTGTGCTTGTTTTATCTCTATCCAGAGCATAATGTGGATTCCTGTCTGCATTGTGTCATTTTCTTCCAGAGGATAATCTATAAAATAATATGCTCTCCCTCTGCAGGTGTTCACAGCTGCTACAGCATCGGCCAAGGCCTCTGGGAACATCCTTCTGAAAAACAAAAATTTCAGTAAGAGTTATGAGGACACACTTCATAAAATGGAAGAGGAAGTCAGGTAGTAGGCTAAGGAATATTAAGAGGTCCAGCTTACATGGGCTTGCCTGAGCCTAGAACACTTGCTATTCTTCCAGCTATGTATGTTCTGGAGAATGTATTCACTCATGAATCCTTGAAGCCAGACTCCCTCCCCCCTGCCCTGAGGAAACCTGACTGCTTCTATATGGTCAAGGATTTCCAGAAATTCCTTTATAAGAATACTCTAGCTGATCCAAATGTGGTGTTCCTGGATTCCAATAAGGGATCTACTCTACCTCCATCCAGGAACCCTCTTCCCAATGACAGGGAGAGTAGGATAGTTGACAGATTCATTTCTGTTATCCTATTTTTCAGAGCATTCAACAAGTGGCCCTATATGCTTACCTTTAAGCAGTCCCTGCTGGAAAAGATAGGGGCCAAGGCAAAGAGGATATAAGATAAGGATCTGAAGTAGGAAATGTTTCATCTCTGTGGTCTGTTATATCAGGTTGTCAAGCACTCCAAGAAATATGATTGTAATGCTATCATTCCCCTTCTCTGAAGTAAAATTCACCTGCAGCTTAAGCAGTGTAACACATTTTCATCCTTCAAACAGACCTTGGGTGACTGGATTAGTATTCAAAAATTTTCTCCAGGACTGACTGGCCTTACCTTTCTTAACAAGTGGAGTACACCCTGATGGTGAGTACAGGCAAGGCTTTAATGATCATGAGACTAAATTGCCTTGTGACTCTTATGAATCCTGTGGGGATGCAGCATGTAGGTCAGCAGCCACAGGCTCTATTAGACGTCATGCCTGGATGAAGACTGACTCACTTCCAGATCATGTAAGTTTGAAACTCCTCAGTGCACTCCTGGACAAGGATCTCCTCTTTGGACCACTTTCCAAGAGAAGTGTGTTTAAGAGACCGGAGAAAAAGTTCAAGACTAATCTTTTTTGAGCTGGGATACAAGATCTGCATTGCTTAGACATAGAAAAGCCTTGTTAAGTTTAAATGTGATAGTGTTCAATCTCGCCGTTTGTTCTTACACATGGGTTCGGAGCCGATCCTCGGCTCCGTGCCAGCCTCTTGCAAGCTCTGCATCGAGAAGAAGCTCGAGACAATCTAATACCCACAATCCCCCTCTGCCTTTACCTCAGATCTAGTTTGCCGCTGCTGCATTCGCATCGTTGGGAGCTAGCTCGAGAGTCTAAGCTAAGATATAACTTTTTGTTGTTATATTTTATTAGAATTCTATTTCTATTTGATGTTTCAGTATTTTTCTGTATGATTGTGTTGTGGTCTCGTTGAGTTCTTGGTACCGTTAACTAGTTTTATCGGTTAAAAATTTTTCGGGGCCTACACCCTTCATAAATTTAACGTAGTTGAGGAATCTTTATACCGGATTTGACAATTTTTATCGGATTTGACAAACTTTAACGGATTTGACTGCATTACTGGACTTGTCTCTCTTTCCTATAATGTCTGATAAGGTGAAGTCAGGTTTCAAGCGTTGTCAGTGTGGCCAGAAAATGTCAGTGACTGACAACCATAGTTCCTGCGTCTACTGCCTTGGCCCTCTCCACTTGCAAGAGGACTGCTCCATCTGTCACTCTTTTAGTGGGAGGGTCATGACAGATAGGCGCAGGAAACTAATGGACAGAGGTCTATTGAAACCTTCTTTCCAGGAGGCTCTGGATGCTTCTGACCAGGCATCAAGTCCTCTAAGGAATCGAAGACGGCGGAGCCCAAGTCATCGGCTCCGAGCTCTTCAGCAAAGGTTAGATCACCGGTTCCACAGACTTCGGGGCCGAGTGTTCAACTGGTATCGGTTCCTGAGCCTCGAGTCTTGGAACCGGTGATGGAGCTCCCTCCTTCGACCTTATTGAGGTCGGCTCCGTCTTCGGTTCCTTCGACCCGTTCTTCCTCCAAACTTTCGGATATCGATGTGGATCGCGTGGTACAGAAGTTATTGGAGCATTCGCCCTCTCCAAACTTATTTCGGTTTCCACCCAGTTGGTGTCGAAACTTGAAGGCCTCCCTGTATCTCCATCCATTCCTCCTCCGAGACCGATTCAGTCTTTGGAGCCGGAAGAGGCTGATCTACTGATTGTGGAGCCCTCGGGTCCAGAACCGTCCTTTTCTCAGTCTGTTCCTCTCACCTCGACTCCGTCGGACCCGATACTGGAGTCTCGGAGCCGACGGTCTGTCCTTGGTTCCGGGGCCGAGTCGAACCGACGTTTCGGTTCCGACTCTCCCTCGGGGCCTCGGCGGATCGATTCGGCTCCGTCCTCGGGTCGATGCCTTCGGTGCCCGTGTCGGGATTCTTCCCATTTCCTCAGAACCGGGGACTCTTCGATGCGGGACCCGGGAGCGCTCGACCTGATGAGGAAGGTGTTGTCTACCCAGACATCCACATCAGTGGAAGCAACCTCTCCTCCCCATAAAGGGCCGTTATCTTCATCTGCACCCACGGCCACATCCAAGCGCCGGGCACCAGTGTCTCAGCCACCCCTGGAGGGTGCCCCTCTTCCTCCGAGGCTTCTTCGGATGCTCCCCACGAAGAAGTCCCTAGGAAGAGATTGTGTAAGAGGAGACACTTGGATTCTCCACAGGAATCCTTGACATCTGATACTGACTTAGATGAGTCAGAGGGGTCCCTAAGTCACCTTCGGAAGATGTCTCTTTTCGGACATATTGGAGATCCTGAAACAGAGAGGTGACTGGCAGTCCCTTCCCCCTTCTGAGGATGAGTCAGTTCTGCTGAAGGCATTTGGTGCTCGCCCTTCTTCCTCCTGGGTCACTCCGCCCTTCGACGAACTAATGGAACTAATTGCTCAAGGGCGTGGGAGGCTCCTGACACAGTGGAACCAGTTCCAAGGAAACCTAATAAATACATCACGGCACCTCAGGACAAGTCCTACCTTACAAAAGGAGTTCCAGTAGACGCTATGGTGGTGGCAGCAGCCACGAAAAAGGAGATGTCAGAGTCTTCTTCGTCTGTCCATCCTCCTAATAAAGATTCTAGGACGATGGATAGATACGGGAAGCGCATTTTTAGTTCAGTGGCTTTTTCCATGCGATCCCTGAACTATTTGACCCATTTTACACGTCTACAGAGGGATCTAGTCAAAGAGTTGGGAGATACCCTCCAGGGTACTACAGATGCAGCTGTCTCAGAGAAAGTGACAGCGCAACTTAATACCCTAACATCGATTGTTAACTCGTCCATGAGGCTGATTTCCTACGCAGCCGAAGGTTCGAGTAGGGCAGCAGCTTCAGCGATTGCTCTTCGCAGACAATCCTGGATGCGCTTATGCTCCTTTGCGGAAGCCTTCAAGTCTTCCTTTACAAACGCCCCATTTGACGGTGCCACTCTCTTTGGCCCCAAAGTAAAGGAGACCCTTACCCGGTGTGAACAGGAGGGAAAGACTCTGTCTGCTGTCGGAGTCCGTTTTTCCACCCCAACCAGACCGTACCCCAAAGGGCAACGCGGTGGAAAAATGTGGTTTCGAAAACCCCAAGGATCTTTCCCAGGCACACAGGGAGACGCCCCCTCTAGAGGCAGAGGAGGGGGTAGAGGTGGAAGACGCCGCCCTGGCGGCAGAGGGGGTCCGCAACATCAAGGTGACAGGGAGACACTCCCTGGTAAACCTTTCCAGCACTCCTGAGAGGAGGCCCGACTGTCCTGCTCTGGAGGCAGTCGGGGGTCGCTTGGCTTTATACCCTCAGGCCTGGCAAAGTTTAACTACAGACAAGTGGGTAAAAAGCGTGGTTACCAGAGGTTACAACATACCCTTTCTATCTCATCCCATTCCAAAGAAAAGACTCCCAGATGTACCGCCCCATCTGCGAGAGCCAGCAGCCATAGAAATTTCAAAGCTGCTAGAAAAAAAGAGTCATCCAACCAGTCCCAGCGGACCAGCAAGGATTCGGGACTTACTCAAGGTTCTTTTTAGTTCCAAAGAAAACAGGGGACTGGAGGCCCATTCTGGACCTAAGCTACCTCAATACCTTCATCAGGAAAGAAAAGTTCCGAATGGTCACGCTTCAATCGATCCTTCCATTCTTACAGAAGGACGACTGGATGTGCTCAATAGATCTAGAAGATGCATACTACCACATCAAAATGGCCAGGGCATCCAGAGATCATCTGCGCTTCCGGCTGGGAGCCAGTCACTTTCAATTTCGAGCCCTGCCCTTTGGTCTGACCTCAGCCCCCAGGGTCTTCACCAAATGCATGGCAGTGGTAGTGTCTCACTTGAGACGCCAAGGATTCCAGGTGTTTCCGTATCTGGACGACTGGCTCCTTTCTGCCACCACCCAGCGTCAACTACTACAGGCCAGAGACTTTGCTCTTCAACTGTGTGTTCACCTAGGGATCTCCGTAAACTTCGGAAAATCCTTACTTCAGCCATCACAAAATATCTTGTTCATAGGAGCAGAGTTAAACACACGTCAGTTGATTCTGAGGCTTCCCCCAGAAAGGATATTATCACTTCAGACTCATATACGCCTTCTACTCTTGTCAAGGAAATCTCCTGCAAAACTAGTACTGAAGGTGTTGGGCCTCATGTCAGCCTCCCTTATTGCAATTCCCTTGGGAAGGCTGCACATGAGAGTCCTACAATGGCTGCTGTTTGCACAATGGTCGTTTCAACAACTACCTCTAACACACGAGATTCTTATAACAAAGACATGCAAAACAGATCTAAACTGGTGGCTTCAAAGGTGCAACCTTTCCAAGGGGAGACCATTTGTGCTACCCACGCCCACAGTTACGGTGACCATGGACGCTTCCCTGATAGGGTGGGGGGGCATCTTTCAGGGACAGACAGTCCAAGGCGAATGGACCAATTTGGAGTACAATCTGCACATCAATGTTCTAGAGTTGAGGGCAGTGTTTCTAGCGTTGCAACACTTTGCTCCCCTTCTTCCTCTAGGGACTATTGCAGTTCAGACGGACAACATGTCGGTAGTCTGGTACATAAACAAGCAAGGGGGAACCAAGTCCTATCAGCTATGCAGAGAGGCCATGAGAATTTGGCAGTGGGCGGAGTCCACGGGTCGCTTTCTAATAGCAATGCACATCCCGGGGTCATCCAACGTCATAGCCGACAGGCTGAGCAGAGCAATTCTGTTACCGCACGAGTGGTCCCTAAAACAGTCAGTGGCGAAAAGGATTTTTCGCACGTGGGGCCAGCCTTCCTGCGATCTGTTTGCGTCTCCAATGAACGCCAAATGCAGAAGCTACTTTGCCCTATTACCCCCTCCAGGGGAAGTCCCCAGGGACGCACTGGTTCACGATTGGCCCCCGGGACTCCTGTATGCATTTCCTCCATTTCCTCTGATATCAAAGTTTCTCCAGAAAGCCAGGAACCTACACAGGACAATAATCCTCATTGCCCCATTCTGGCCTCGTCAAATTTGGTTTCCCTTCCTGAAGATACACTGCATTCGGGGACCCTGGATTCTGGACCCAGAGCCAGACCTATTGACTCACTCGTCAGGGGTTCCCCATCCCGCGCTCCTGTCCCTCCATCTAGCAGCTTGGCTGCTCCAATTCCCAATTTAGCCAGGTCTGATCTTTTGTCACCAGCAGTCCAGGATATATTGGTGGCTTCCCATAAAGCTTCCACTACTAAAACATATGCTAGCAAATGGAAGCGATTTGTGTTCTGGGCGAATACACACCATGTGGATCCTTTTATAGCTCCTTTGAATAAGATATTAGAGTTCTTAACAGACTTATTCCATCAGGGTGCTTCTCCTGCTACACTAAGAGTTCAATTGGCTGCCATTTCAAATTTCCATGTGGAAGAATGTGGAGCTCCTGTTATGGCTCACAGACTTTGTAAAGCCTTTTTAAATGGGTTTTTCATATTAGACCACCGGTCAGATCTCCTACGTCACCTTGGAGTCTAAATTTGTTGTTATCTAAATTAATGTTGCCCCCCTTTGAACCTGCCTCTTCTTGCCCATTAAAATTTTTGTCCTGGAAGACTCTCTTTTTGGTAGCCATTACTTCTGCTAGGCGAGTATCTGAACTTCAGGCTCTCTCCATCAAGCACCCTTATTTGATTTTTCACTCTGACAGAGTTTCTCTTCGAACCAATTCATCCTTCCTCCCTAAAGTGTGTTCTATTAACAATATTAATCAGTCCATTGAATTACCCACTTTCTTCAAAAACCACTCCAACAAAATGGAGTATATGTTACACAAATCAGATGTTCACAGACAGCTAAGATTTTACTTGGATAGAACAAAAGATCACAGAAAAACTGATCAACTCTTTGTGGCTTTTGCTGATAGCAGGAAAGGACTTGCAGTTACCAAAAGAACTCTTTCTAAATGGTTAACGGATTGTATAATCTATGTCTACGATTCTTCAAATCAAACCCTTTTGCACAAACCCAAAGGACATTCCACAAGGTCAGTGTCTACATCTTTGGCTCATGCAGCCCGCCTACCACTGGACGCTATTTGTGCGGCTGCTACTTGGTCTAAGCCACATACATTCATTTCTCATTATAAGGTAGACAAGGTTTCTAGGGACAGGGCAACCTTTGGTTCCACTGTGCTCAAGAACATCCTCCGTGAGTTCCTCAGGAACAAGGAGCTAGGACGCTACCCATGTGTAAGAACAAACGCAGATTGAACACTATCACATATAGAAGTTATGTCCTTACCATAATGTTCCATGTGGAGTGTTCATCTCGCTTTGTTCTTACAGTCCCACCCTCCCACCCTTAGGAAGAACGTTCTTTGATGCCTGGCCAGGAGCATTCTGCTGCTGTTGCAATGTTGTGTACATAGTTGGCATATATAATTATATATGTCTATTTGGCTTATATATATATATAGTTATGTATAGATTCTTTCTGTGCATATGTGATGTAAGCATGAATGTGCTCTCTCTGTAAATTGGTTTGCTTGCAAACTAGATCTGAGGTAAAGGCAGAGGGGGATTGTTGGTATTAGATTGTCTCGAGCTTCTTCTCGATGCAGAGCTTGCAAGAGGCCGGCACGGAGCCGAGGATCGGCTCCGAACCCATGTGTAAGAACAAAGGCGAGATGAACACTCCACATGGAACGTTATGGTAAGGACATAACTTCTATTTCTAGTGGCTGCCAAAAAGCAATTACTAGAAAATGGAAATCAAAATCTAAACCAACTATACTTGCAGTAATGACTGTTGTGACAGAAGGAAAAGAACAGAAGGTAGAATCTTTAGAAAAGGGTGGGAGTAAATTACATAGAAAAAATGGAAATTGTGGGAACAATGCATGCAGAAAAAAATGTTTTGGACTGGAGTAGAAATGAGGTCTAAGAGAATGCAGGAATTGAATAATTTATGTAATGTTGCCTAGGTTATAGGACATTTAACAATGTGCTGTATAATGTTTGCCAATGTGAATTTGTTAATATGGTTTGATTACTTTTATATAAATGTAAGTTTGCCTATATCTCGTGATAATTCAATAAACGTGTTTGTTTTAAAAAGACTATTTAATCTGTCAAGCAGTTTTTTCAGGCCCAAACTCCTAAATTCAGCAGAAACTACCCAGCCAAATATTGGCCCTTATGCACTGCATATGACAAAAACATGGCTGACAAAGGAAAAAGGAGAAATTCAAAACAAAATGGCAAGCAAGTTCAAAGTAAAGCATGGGAGCACTCAGGGCTGTGACTCAAGAATGGATCAGTTGTGACTTAACTAGATTGCCCCTTCCTCTTAAGCCCATCCCAACCCACAGTCCTCCCTTCCCTTGTTGCTTCTGCTCCCTCAGAGGTACCTGTGAGATGCATAGTTTTTTACTAGGCTAACAACCCGGAGGGGACAGGGCTTTCTAAGCCTAGTCAAGTTTTCCAAAAAGAATAACGATGTCCAGTATCCAAATAGGACATTGAGGGCCAGATGTTTATAAGCTGCCTCTAAGGGACATGGTTGCCAGGCCCAGTGTAAATTTCCTGTTCCACATCCACTGGCCTAGGTTGCACTTAAATTGGGTAATAGATGAAATCAGCTTCACATGGATGGGAAGCCTGTTCTATAGGAGGTGCAGTCTCTGGGACACATCTGTCACTTCAGCATGTTCTGTTTAAGTCAGAGACAAAATTCAGGTCACTAGACCTTGTATTTCCTGTACTGTTTGACTTATGAATATGCAAGACCTTCACAAGTGTAGGGCTTGCGGATGCCTTGTAAGCCAGGCATGGATCACCCTTCAGTAATCTGTACGAGACTGAGTAGAGGGAAAGAGCTTCAAGGCACTCTGCATGAGGTAGGTTTGTTATGCCTTGTACTCTTTTTGTAAGGAACCTCTGAGGTTGGTCTAGTTGCTGCATATGCCTGGTCAGGTACATACTGAAGGGAGCATTGTACTTTATGATTGGTCTGATAAGGGCAGAGTACAGTGGGATAATAACCTCTTTGGGCCTAGATGCCATGCCTTTATTTAAAAGTTGCCAAAACACAAGGATTTTCTTAGCACTGTGACCACATGGTGGTTGAAGGTAAGGCTACTGTCTACATGCATACCCAGATCCCTGACCACTGGGTCAGTGCTTAGGGGCATATTATCAACATGGCAATTAGCCAGGATGGTTGACTTCCCAAAGGGTACAATTATGCATTTCTTCATATTGAGTTTGAGACCATGGCTTTGGCACCATTTGTTAGTCAGAGATGGGCCTTCTTGAAGAATGTTAGTGTCTGCAGGGGAGTCGATGATAGCCCCCAGCTTGCAATCAGCTGCAAATGTAGTCATCCATAAACATTCAGCATTTGCATCCCTTTCAGAGAAATAGATGCCAAAAAAGAGGGTGGACCAGTACCACGCCCTGGGAGACTCTGCTAGTGACAGGGCTCTTGGTAGAGGTGGCCTCACCTATTTTGACCTCCTGGCTCCTATCCATGAACCAGTTGCCTATCCAGTAGGTGATAAAAGGTTTTGTATCTAAATTAGTAAGCTTGTCTATAATGCCAGTCCTTTTTTTGAATATCACATTTCAAATTGCAACATGAGTTCACATACATTAATAGAAAAGAAAAAAAAATAAGATTCCGTTATTATTGTCCTGAAATATAGATACAGGTTTTCTTTTTAACAATGTCATTCACTTCAGCATTTCATAAATTGCTCAATTCCTGCTTTCCCTTGAACCTCACTCTTCCTTATCATTGATCTGCATATATAGTTCCCAATAATTCCAGTCATTTCAAGGAAATTTGCTTCTTTCCTTTTCTAAAGATCCACAACTCTAGTTTTTTATCCTTTTTATACTTTTCAAAACTCCATTTACAGTCAGTTTACATTTTAATGTCCATTTTATAGTAATTGCTTTTTTGATAGCCAATAACAAACGTAGTAAGGCCTTGCTGTACCTAGCCAGTTTAGATTCTGTATCCGAACTCAAAACAATAAATCTGAGGTTGTCAATCTTTGTTCATTCTTGATGAATGGGATTATGTTCCAATCTTCAGAACCGGCTCAGCCATTATACAGCTGGCACCAGCCAAAAGACTCTTGAGCTAAGACTCTGTCCACAATCCCCCTCTCTCCATTACCTCAGATCTTGTTTGCCACTCTGTCAACAAGACACGTCAGCCATTGCTCTCAGCTAAATCCTTTAAAATTCTTTAAAATCCTTTTAAAATTCCTTTGTCTATTTATATATATATATATATATATATATATATATATATATACACACGTGACAGCGCTTACATATTTTCTGTCAGAATAAATTGCATTTTTTAACTTTTATGGATTTTCAAGTACTTGATTCTTTCTATAAGACTTGTTTCTGCTGGCTCCTGGGATTTGGTTTTCACTATTACACAGTTGGACTGGTTTTTGTTTCATATATATATATATATATATATATATATATATATATATATATATATATCTTCTATCTACATCTTTATAACCTTGACTACTGTGTGAGTGTGAATATTGTACCCTTTATCCCTTATTATTATTAATCCTCTCTGCCTTTCTTACCTCTAGGGATATTTCTCTGCACCATCATTGGTACCTCCTTCCTTCTGTTTCTAATTACCATTTTGGTATTCTTATCTACCATAGTTGGTAGATTTTTTCCATCTATCCTTTGTGTGTGTGTGTGTGTGTGTGTGTGTGTGTGTGTTAGTGCTTGTTTCTTGTCAACGCAAAATGGCGGAAAAACAAAAAGGCACTTCTGAGTTAAAACAGTGCCAAGACTGTGGAAGAAAGATGCCCAATTCTGATGGGCATCTTTCCTGTGTTTATTGTCTAGGAACTGCTCATCTAGATATAAATTGTGACATCTGCCAGGCCTTTAGTCATCAGGCCTTGGTTGAGCGTCATAATAAGCTGATTTTAAAGGGCTTACCAAAGACCTCTTTCAGTGAAGCTTTCTCCAAGCCTGACTCTTCTAAATCTGACTCTTCCAAAAAGAAGAGCCACTCAGTGCCTGCATCTCCAACAACACTGGTGACCCAAAATATAAGACTCTGGTTCCGACTACCTCCTCAGAACTGAAAGCTTAGGTACCAAAACTACAAGTTCAAGATTCATTGGCACCGACTGCTACTACTATGGTGCCTTCAGCACCAGCATCTGCATCTTTGGTTTCCAGTTTGGTGCTGACCTCCCCTATGGCACCTCAGCAGGATTTACCCTCCCCCTCGGTGTCGATACCAGAACAGGTTTTTCCAAGGACAAGGTATTCACCCTCCATAGACCCCTTTCTGGGCCAGTTGCCAGTCCCTTCCTGGAATGACCCAAGTCCTCTTCAGGTTTTTCAGTTTGATCCTCCAGGAGTTTCCCTGAGGTAGATGTCAGGAGATTGGTGGATCAGCTGCTGGTGGCCAGAGGTATCCTTGCCCCTTCTCAAGCCCCTCTCCCTTCTGGAGTTGGGGTATCTTCACCAAGGACTCCCACACTGTCTCCTCCTCTGACTTCCTCCAGAGCTTCACAGCCCAGCACTTCAAACCTCTTGGTGTCAGCTTCCTTGGTGCTGTTAGGTATCCCTTCCTTGGCACTGAATGTCACTCTGACTTCTTTGGTTCCCTCCTCAGAACTGATAGATTCTCAGGGCCCAGACTCGACTACTGGTTTCGAGGGTCTTGGATTGGATCGTGTTTTTTTATGCAGAGCTGACCTTGGCACTTGGGACTTTATTGGTTGCAGATCCTTCCCTGGCTCCTACCTTGGAAGGCGGGCTCTTTGAGTGGGGTGTGATCTTAGTTCTGAGGTGGCCTTTCTCAGTTCTGGGCTCCCACTCCTCTTTTGGGGGGGGCAGCTCCCTTCGGGGTAGAGGGGGGAGCTCAGATGGAAGACGCCAACCATGAGGTAGAGGTGGCCTGTGAAACGAGAGCTCCAGAGACTCTTTCTCTGGACAAGCCTACCAGCGCTCTTGAAAGGAGACCCAATTGCTTACCTCTGGAAACAGTTGAGGGAAGACTCTCACAGCCTGGCGACAAATAACCTTTGATACTTGGGTGCAGAGATTCATGACTAAAGGCTTTCACATCCCTTTAACCCTTTTCCCAAGATCATTGAGAAAAATCCCTGATGTTCCATCCAATCATAGGGATCAAACAACCTTAGAAGTTCAAAAGCTGCTAGAAAAAAAGATTCATCATAAGTCCCATCAGATAAGATAGGATCTGTATTCTACTCCAGGTTCTTTTTAGTGCCAAAGAAGATGGGGGACTGGAGGCTGATATTGGACCTCAGCCTTTTGAACAAGTTTGTTCAGCAGACAAAATTCCAGATGGTCACTGTTCAGTATCTTCTCCGCTTTCTAGGGGAAAATGATTGGATGTGCTCTAAAGACCTTCAAGATACATATTGCCACATAAAGATGGACAAATGCTCAATATGGTATCTCCTCTTTTGGCTAGGGGCCAGTCATTATCAGTTCAGAGTGCTGCCCTTTGGCCTCACCACCACCCCCAGGGTGTTCACCAAATGCATAGCAGCAGTCACGGCTCATGTGAGACTAAATGGATTCCGGGTGTTTCCTTAGTTAGATGACTGGCTCCTCACCTCCACTACAAGGCATCTACTGCTTCAAACCACAGACTTCATCATACACTTCTTCAATGCCTTGGGCATAACAGTCAGCAAAGAGAAGTCACAGCTGTCTCCCACTCATGACCTAGAATTCATATTAGCTCACCTCACACAGTTTCATTTATAGCTTCTCTACCCTTTCACAGGCTTCAAAAGATAAGGTCTCAAATACAGCTTATTTTAGTAAAAAAACAAAGCAACCACTGTACTTGTCCTTCAAGCCCTAACATCTATGGTGGCTGCCATTAACCTAGTTCCCTTTGCAAGATTTCACATGAGGATACTTCAATGGCTTCTGGCCTCCCAATGGACCATCCTATCTCATCCGATGACTCAACGGATCTTAGTAACAGGATGCTGGAAAAAGGATCTATCCTGGTGGATGCACTCAGAATAAATCATAATGGGCCTTCCCTTTATTCCCCTACAACCAAAGGCCATAGTGACCACGGATGCCTCCCGGATGGAGTAGGGAGGGGCATTATCTGGGAAGAACAGTCCAAGGCACTTGTCTCCACAAGAGGTCAACTTGCACATCAATGTCCTGGAGATGAGAGCAATGCATAACTTTTGCCAATTTAGGAATATAATATTCTGTGTAGTGTTTACTTTTCTCTTTAAGGACTCACACATAGAATCCTAGTCTCTGCTTACTTCTTGGACTTCCCTTTGTTTCTTCAACATTTTTTTCCACTTTGATTTATAACCTTCAGTATGAGTAGTACAAACGAGTCTTAGCTGTGTAGCCCTACTTCGAATCAGGTAACCCTAAAACTCCTTGTTCTTTGGGCAGAATCAGCTTATCTTACTTGACTCTTGCCCTCTTCCACTCCCAGATAAATTCCTTCAACTCTTTATTGTCATTTACAGCTTCACTGGCAGATAAAATATGCCTGACCTGTGTATAAGACGAAAGGGAACATTTTCACTATTTGTATCTTATGATCTATAGCCATAATCAGGAGCTTCCAGTTTCTCAATTTTTGTTTTATCTTCTTAGTCTCTTCCCACGTATCTTTAACTGCCATAAAATAATCTGTTTTAATCCACACACCAAATGCATCTTGCCATGTCCCTATACAGGTAGACAGTGCTAAACGAGTTCATGCATAGGTACATTATTTCCTGCCACAGCTTTTGTTTTATCTTTATTTTGTTTACTGAAAAGACTTGAAATAATTCAAAATGATGATCAACAGTAAAATGTCTTTTTCTGGATTTATTAAGTACAGAATTATATCATCTGAAAATAAAGCTTTTCTTCATTATCATATCTGTTGTACCACTGAATTTGTGAATCCATTGTTTTCATTACTGATTGTTCTAAATATTCTAAATATAAAGCAAAAGAAGGCAGAAAGAAGGTATCCATGCCTGGTTCTTCTGTTTCATCTTATCAGAGAGTAACCATCCCAGTTTATCTCTTGCCTCTGACCCTTCATATAGCCTGCATATTAACCATATTATTCTATCAGGGAATGCAGATGCTAAAATTGTCTCACAAAATCTCATCTGACTCTATCAAATGCATTCTCTTCATCAAGACTTGCTAACAATAGTGGCATTTTTACATCCCACCTCCCAGTCGATCATCAATGCTTTGTTAATGTTGTCAGATGTTTTCCTTCCTTCCACAAAACCACACTGATCCATACCCATCAGTTTTAGTATCATCTTTGTAATTCTTGTGGCCAATAAAAACAAACACTTCATAATCATGTTTTAAAATCAAAATGGGTCTGTAAGAAGCTGGCTCCAAAGGGTCTTTAGGTAATACAAAACAATTGTTAGTTTTCCAGATATTTATTGCTGTCTTCCCTCCTAACATACACATTTCCACAGAAATACTGTTTTGTTTTGTTTATTTTTCATAACATTTCCAAAATATTTCTGTAGGATCTCTGGTTATTTTATCTTGTCATAGGCTCCCTAAGTTTGGCTACAGCTATTTCTACCTTCTGTGCCTAAGTTGGTGTGCTAAATGTTTTTGCACTCTAGTGTTATTGAAAGTAGTTGCTTAACAGCAGCCTTTCCAAACTCATGCATATTGCTGAAGTACTTATTTTCCCTTTAGCAGTCTGCAGTTGCTCCTCTTCTTGTTCTCCAGTTCTCCTTCTTCTACAATATTTTTTCAACCCTTCTAAATTATTCCTATTACTTCTTTCTCATATCTTTGTCTTATTTCTGCCATGTTCTTAAACTTCATTTTCATTTTTGTCTCACTCACTAGCTATCCCGTCTGAATTTCTGTCTTCTCTAGTAACTGTAGATTCTTACATACTAACCATTACTTAAATTTCTTTCTTCTTAACAAGTAAAGAAAAGCACAAATATCTCATTTTATGTCATTACTCTGCATCTTTATGTTAGTTTTTATTGGTACATGATCTGCTAGTGACTGGATGGGTTTAAAATCCTTCAAGTAAATACACATGCTACTGTGAAATGTACTTATTTTCCAGCGTAGCTCAGTTATCGTATCCCATGGAATAACATGTCAAGTTCTTGCTACTGAAGTCACATCTTCTATTTCAACTACACTCCTGTACTTATAGGTTCATAGGTGTGTACTAGGCTAATGGCCCTGGAGCCTTTACAAGCCTAGCCCATAGGATTACCCTGGCATCATGCCACCCAACCTTAGTTCCTAGTGCCTCTGTCGAGTAGAGGCACTGGAGTGATCCCTGAGGTGAATTTTCTATTTCCCATCCACTCATCAAGATTTCTCTTGAAGAGGGCCAGTGAGGTGCTCTGCTTGACATGTATGGGAAGTCTATTCCATAGCATGGGCAGTCTCTGGGTTATGAACCTGTCCCTTCAGCATGTTATGTTGATTGTGGTAGTGAGGTTGAGGTCTCTGGAGTGTGTGGTGTGGAGGGATTGTGATTTCTTTAGATGCAGCATTTCTAACAGAGCTGAGTCAGAAATGGCTTTGTAAGTCAAGCAGAGATCGCCTCAAAGTAGGTGATATGAGACAGAGAACAGTTGGAGTTTTTTGAGTCTGTCCATATAAGACAAGTGTTTAAGGCCTAGGATCCTCTTTGTGAGGTACTTTTGCGACCTCTCCAGTTGCTGCAGGTGTCTAGTGAGGTACATGCCAATTGGGGCGTTGTACTCAATGATTGGCGTAATGAGGGAAGAGTAGAGGGAGACAATGACCTCTTTCTTCCTGGATGCAAAACCTGTAGTAATGAGATATGCCACACAAAAGGACTTTCTCACCACAGTGGCAACGTGGTGGTCAAAAGAGAGGTTGCTGTCAACCTGTGTTCCCAGATCTCTTATTCTGTGTTCTGTGTTCTTATTCAGTGTTCAGTGGACTACCATCAATGTGGTAATTCAAGGGAACCGGGTTTTTCCCAAAGGGGATGAAGACACATTTTTTGGCATTGAGCTTAAGGCCATGGTTCTGACACCAGTTATTGGTCTCACTGAGGCCTTTCTGTAGGATGTCAGCATCACTTGGGGAGTTAATAACAGCTCCCAGCTTGCAATCATCTGCGAACTTTGTCAGACACATTTACTTTTTTTTGTTATATTTTCCCTTCTAATTCCCACAATACATCATCACTATTGCAAATTGGGTGCAAGTCTCACATATTCCCTACAAAAGATAATTTTTTTCCTTCTCAAAATTCTCCCAAGTTCCATAATAATAGCTTTAGGTGCATTATAAATACATGCCAGTGTAATCCTCCTCCCATGCCAATAGCCCTTTACTATCTTTTCTATTCTTCTTCTTTTCTCTCTTTTTTCTCTCTTCTTTATCTACTGGGGCCCTCTCACAAACAATATTATTACTCCCCCCTTTCCTTTGTAACCAGTATTCTTGCTGAATGTCCACCCTGAAATCCTTTCTTTGTCAAATTTACATGCTTGTTTTTATTCCTGTATCATTGATATTTGTACTTCTTAATATAATTAGTCTTTGTTTTTTGTCTATATTTGCAAGGCCATTTCTATTCTATGTTAATATTGACAAAGCAGCTATTCTGATAAAAAATATATTACTCCCACATACATATTACTACTTTTGAATATATGTTTCTGTCATGCAGCTTACATGTGGAAACTAATGGCTGGCAGGCTGATTTTTATGTAGTTTTTTCTTCTCATCTGTATTTGAACCCATGTCACATTTTCCCAGTGTTTATTTCTCATGACACCTATTAAAGAAGTGGGGGTACTTTATTTGCAATTACACTTGTATATCAACATACTTAGCAAAATCAGACTCAATGTGTATTTCTACAAAAGGAAAATAACACTTCTTACTTATCACCCACTCTTTTGCCATAACCATACTTTAATTTTTAAAATCTCATCTTATTAAACAGCATATGTTCTGTTCTTGCTTCCTACAATTCTCACACTTTTCTAAAAACCCTGAAAGCCCTTCATAGTACTTTATCCATTATACTTTCATAAAACCAACATAATACCATATTCATATTAATTTCTTTCATTACATACAACACACCCTTTTGAATAATCACACACACATTTCAAGAAAACATGTTCCTTTGTTTCCAATATACACTCATGACTTAATATTTTTGACATTGATCTATACATCATTTGATCCTTCAGTAGTCATTTATCTAGAGATAATCTCCAAATTAAATCTTGAATTGGTAAGCAGGTCTTTAAAATGTTAATTTGTCATTTTATTGCATTACTCAAATCTTTCTTTCTGCAGAATAAAATAACCAATTTTTCAAACTGCCTCGTCCAATATGTTCCATCATATCTATCTATCTAGATTTACTTTCCAAAACACACTTCTTCTGATAGTCCTGCAATTTGTCATTTTATACAGTTTCCTCATTTAATTAATCCTGTTTAATCCAAAAGTCATCATATTCCATCCTATCTTATCTTTATCACTACTAAACTTTGTTGGGCAACATTATTTTTTCTTATTATCCAAATATATTCAACAAAGCCATATAAACTACTGGGTTTAAACATCCCAAACTACCTTTCTCTCTCTTGACATAGATAACACCTGTCTGGGCCAGAGTTAATCTCAACACCCCCCCCATAGAGAACTGAAAAAAATACTTTTCATAGCTCCTTCTCTTTTAGAACGAAACACATATAACTGACCCAAAACAGCTGGATTAGTCATATAAACTTCGTTCTACAACATAATTTAGAATTTCCCCAACTAGCCATTTCTTTCATCTCCTCCACAGTATTCCCACAATACTCAACTTTTCCCAGATGCAATGACATTGAAAGCTTAGTTGTAGAAAATAACTTAACTCTTGTTCCTTTAGTTCTCTCTTTTTTTAAGTAACATTAACCATTTCCAACAAACTACTTATTCTATTGCTTCTGCTACCCAGAATTTATTCTTTACTACATCTAAAACATCATCTGCGTAAGAAATCATTAATGGAATCTCACATCTACCCTTAACAGCATATGCTGCTTAATAAAATTTTCTCTTCAGCTGCATTAATATAGCATTTAAAATACTAGTTTTTGACCATCCTTGACAGACACTTTTCCTAATATCTATTTTTACTTAACCATCCATTAAACAAGTTCCTAGTTTAATTATTTTCATATGCCGATTGCAGTAACTTTGCACACATCCTATTTATTCTTTATGGCTGCAGTGCCTTTCATAAATATTCTCCACATTACCAAAATCCTTAAAGATGTCCCATATTGCTACTGCCTCAACATGTTGTCCCTCAGAAATGGGCTCATCTGCCACCTCTTTAACTAACCACAACATTTACTGACTCTGTTTCCCCCTCAAATCCATGTAACACTTCCATAATTACTTTTATTTTTTAAACCTCTTTTTGTAAAACCTTCATTATTTTATTATCAGCATTATTTATTATGCAAGGGTATTTGTCTCAAATTAGAAATTGTTCTTTTGATCCCTTTTTGCAAAATTGATTACATATTAAAATTCCACAATTAAAATAAATTTTCGTTAATTTAAAAACTTAATGTTTTTCCAATTATTCTTTATGTTTTTAAACCTAATAATGTAGAACAGAATTTTCAGTAACTCATTTTAAAACATTTAAATCTTGAACTACTACACTTTATTCCAGACTAAATTTCTCTGTATTCTAGTTGGGTACTTTATCATTATTTCCTACCTTATATAAACCTTTAACAGGTGATCTGAAGAAGTTAACTTAATTTGTGCATCAACCTATGGGTTATCTGATCCATATCGGATCCGAGCCGGCAGTTTCCAGCAGCTAAGATCCGAGCTCCAAGCTCCTCCCCCTTACCCATAACTCCCTGCCATCCCTTCCTGACCCCAGATCTAGTTTGCTGCGGTTTGAACCGCAGCTTGATCTTGAGCGCCTCAGTTTCCTGAGACGTCTTGTGAGAAAAATCCTTTTTTTTTTAACATTCTTAAAGTTTGGGTGATTTTTGTGTGTTGGAACTAGTTTAGTTTTAGCTTTAGAGTGTTCCATCGGGTTTTGCGATTCCTCTCCCTTGATTCTTAGAGTGTTAGGGTGTGTTTGTGTGTGTGGTCTTGGGGCCTAGTGCTTGTGTTTTAGTTAAATGTCTGAGGCCTCCAAGACATTCTTTTCTAAATGTACCAAGTGTGGCCATCAGCTTTCCCCGGCTGATGGCCACACTCGGTGCATTTTATTTCTTGGGTTTGAACACCTATCTTCTGGCTGTACTATTTGTGCAGTGTTCAACCCCAGGGCTATCAGGGACCAGAGGTCGAAGCTGATCCTGGCGGGACTCCTGCCCCTGGACTCGGCTCTGTCCTCCGGCCCCTCCGTGGTTCCTGCTGTGGCAGCATCCACGGACCCTTCCCTTCCTCTGGCCGGGACTCAACCTCCCTCTTCAGGCCATGAGGATAGGGAAGCTAGGAGGGAGAAGTGCCGCGAAAAACACAATTGGTGGGCCGAGGCCTCTGCGTTGGCCCTGCCGGCCAAGCAGGTCTCTCCCCCCGGGAAGGCCGGGCTTTCTCCTTCTCAGCCCCGTTCCCCCTGCTTTTCGCCGGGGCCGGAGGAGGAGGAGACCCGATCTCCCTCGAGGTCATCGAGGCTGCACTCCCATCCCGCCTCATTGGCCTCTTCCAGGTCGACCAGAAACCTGACAGATGCAGACTTGGACTGGATGATGAGAAGGTTCCTCCAGGCCCAGCTGCAGATGGGAGTGCTCCTGCCTCCCCCCCCCCCTCTGGGGGGAAGCTCGACTCCCTTTTTCGCCCTGATAGCTCCTTCCCTGACCCGCTTCCCGGTCTCGGGGTCTTCGGAGCCGAGTAGCATCAGAGCCGGGGGGGGGGTGTCGGCGCCGGTAGTCTCGGGTACTTCGGCGCCGACAGTACCCTCGAGTCTGTTGGGTCCCTTTTCTATGGATCCTAGCTTTCAGAGCCGAGAGCTGAGGTTTGGATCTGAAGCAGTCAGTGTGCCTTCTGCTCCAACTTGGTCAGAGCATACTGGCCCTTCGGATCCAATGGCTTCGGCTCCGGCCCCAATCTGCCCATCGGATCCGAGGGCGAGTCAGCTCTTGGATCCTAGGGGGAGCGACTCTCCTTTGGCATTTGACATGGTAGAGAGGGTTCTGTTGATGGAATCCAGGCCCCTGGCCTTAGATACAGCTCCACTCTGCACTCCCTCGCAGATGGGTCTGACTTCCATCACCCAGCCCCAGGGACAGCCTGCTCAGATGTCCTAGGTAGTTCCCTTGTTGGAACAAGATGTGGCTGGTGAGGCCTCCTCAGACAGCCCCCCTGAGGAGGTCCCTCACAAGTGCAAGTGCAAAAGGTGGCACTTGGACTCCCCCGAGTCCTTGACTGAGGACACGGACTTGGAGGAAGGGGAAGGCTCCACAAGATCACCCCCTGAAGACGTCTCATTTGGAGACATCATGGAGATGCTCAGGATTGGGGGGGTGGTCTACCCCAAAGCCTACCTCGGACGAGTCCGTGTTCCTGGAGGCATATGAAGCAGGCCCGTCTACCTCTTGGGTGTCCCCTCCAGCCGATCCCCTGGTAGATCTGATCACTACCAGGGCTTGCAAGGAACCGGACACTGTGGAGCCCGTCCCTAAGAGACCTGACAGAATTCTCAGCCCGCCTTCGGACAGGTCTCATTGGAGCAAGGGAACCCCTGTAGATGCCATGTTGGTGGTGGCGGCCACCAAGAGGGAACTGGCCCAAGAGAGTCCCTCGGTCCATCCCCCTGACAAAGAGTCCCGAGCGATGGACCATTTGGGGAAGCGGATGTTTGCTTCAGCCACCTTCTCCATAAGGTCACTGAACTACATGGCACATGTCATACGGCTCCAGTGGGATCTTATCAAAGAATACGCCGGGTCACCCCCAGAGTCCATGTCGGCAGAGGACAAACAGGTGTACTTTACCCGGATGGCCACTCTCAGATCGATTTCCAATACCTCTATGCGGCTGCTGTCCCATGCTATGGAGGGGGCCGCTAGAGCTAGCAGAGCGGGCGTCGTACTAAGGCGACAGGCCTGGCTCCACCACTGTGATTTTGTGGAACCCTTCAAGGCATCATTGGTTAATGCCCCGTTTGATGGTTCTGCCCTTTTTGGCAAGACTGTACGCGATACCTTAGTCCAGAGCGAGAAAGACGGGAAGACGTTGTCTGCTGTCGGAGTCCGCTTTTCTGCTCCCCAGAGGTCCTTCTCAAAGAACCAAAAGGGACAGAAGAAGATGTGGTTCCGAAAGTCTCAGCAATCCCGTTTTGCTCCTGACTCCCCATCCTTCAGAGGCAGAGGAGGACAGGGTGGACGCCGCCCTAGAGGCAGAGGAGGCCCGAAGAACTTTGGGTCCAGAGAACCTTTCTCTGATCGGCCCATGCAGCAACCCTGAGGGGTTACCCAAATGCTCCACACTGGAGGCAGTCGGGGGGCGATCACGACAGACCGCTGGGTGCTTCGGATCATATCCAGAGGCTACAAGACTCCATTTCTCCATCCCCCTCTCAGACCCAGATTCCTCCCCGATGTCCCACCCGATCAGAGGGAGTCCACAGCTACAGAAGTTCATCAGCTACTAGAAAAAGGAGCGATCCAGCATGTCCCCCCAGACCAGTACGGATCGGGCTTTTACTCCAGGTTCTTCTTGGTGCCAAAAAAGACAGGGGACTTAAGGTCAATTCTCGACTTATCCCTATTGAACCTGGAAATAGCCAAAGAAAAGTTCCGGATGGTCACTCTTCAATCCATTCTCCCCCTTTTGCAGGAGAACAACTGGATGTGCTCCATAGACCTCAAGGATGCGTACTACCACATCTTAATAGACAGACAATCCAGGAGGTTTCTCCACTTCCGGCTAGGAGCCAGTCACTATCAGTTCAGGGTCCTCCCCTTTGGTCTCATCACAGCCCTCAGGGTGTTCACCAAGGTGTTAGCGATAGTAGCGGCCCACCTGAGACTCCAGGGAAGTCAGGTCTTTCCATACCTGGACGACTGGCTCCTGACTGCCTCCACACGGCATCTACTCTGCACAGCCAGGAATTTCTTCCTTCGCTTAGCTCCCAGGTTGGGGATCATGATTCACGCTGGGAAGTCCTCCCTGCTCCCGACTCAGGTCATAGATTTTATTGGAGCCAGGGCAGACACAAACCAGCTCTTAGTTTTCTTAACCCCAGACTGGTTGTGATCCCTAAAACTACATGTGCAGGCCATTCTTCATTGTCCGACCCCTCCGGCGGAACTGGTCCTGAGGGCCTTAGGCTCGATGGTGGCTACCATCAATCTCCTTCCCATGGCGCGCCTAAATATGAGAATTCTGCAATGGACACTCCAAGTCCAATGGTCCTTCCTACGTTTTCCCCTAAGCCATCCTGTCCCTCTCAGCAGGGTTTGCAGGAGTGCCCTCTTATGGTGGCTCTGGTCTCCGAACCTCCAAAAGGGGCATCCCTTCTCTATGTCCCCTCCCCTAGCCACGGTGACCATGGACGCCACTCGCCTCAGGTGGGGGGGCATTGTTGCGGCAGGACCGTCCAAGGCATGTGGAACCAGACGGAGACCTCACTGCATATCAATGTCCTGGAGATGAGGGCAGTGCTGTTAGTGTTGCAAGCACTTCAGAGCCTTCTTCCCATCGAGTCAATTGCGATCCAGACGGACATGTCTGTCGTCTGGTATATCAACAAACAAGGGGGAACCAGGTCCTATCCACTTTGTCGAGGCCATGAGAGTTTGGGAATGGGCGATTTCCACCAACCGCTTTCTCATAGCGATGCACATTCCAGGTCGGTCCAACATCCTAGCGGACAGACTGAGTTGCACCATCCTCTCCCCGTACGAATGATCTCTGAATCCCAATGTAGCAAAGCAGATCTTCTCCAAATGGGGTCAACCTTGTTGCGATCTTTTCGCCTCTCCTTCAAACACGAAGTGCGACACCTACTTTGCTCTAATTCCCCCACCCAGGAAATCACCAAGAAACGCTCTGGTGCATGCTTGGCCTCCCAGTCTTCTTTATGCTTATCCGCCCCTTCCCCTGATGCTCAAATTTCTGCAGAAAGCCAGACGGTTGGGGTGCACGATAATCCTCATTGCCCCATTCTGGCCTCATCAGGCATGATTCCCTTATCTGTGGTCTCATCTAGTGAATCCTCCCTAGATTCTAGATCCCCGTCCGGATCTGATATCTCACCCCTTGGGCCTACCAACCCTGAACCTGGACAACCTCAAGCTTGGTTGATCCAGTTCCACTGTTAGTTCCGACTCCCGGTATCTCTTCCCAGGTCAAAGCGATCCTAGTGGCGGCCCACAAGCCGTCTACTAGGAAGGTTTATCACAGCAAATAGAAACGTTTTTCTATTTGGGCTGAACATCAGAACCTAGATCCGTTCACAGCTCCGTTACCAGCTGTGCTGGATTTTCTGTCGGGACTGTTTGATAAAGGTGCTAGCTCTTCTACAGTCAAAGTACAGTTGGCGGCTATCGCTCATTACCACGTTGGATGTGATCTTGGCCCTCTGACTTCATCCAGATTATGTAAGGCCTTCTTAAAAGCCACCTTCCTACTAAGGCCTCCGGTGAAAGAGGTGATCCCTCCTTGGGACTTATCGCTGGTGCTCCAGGCCTTAACAGCTCCTCCCTTCGAGCCTGCTGCCTCAGTAGATCTCAAGTTCTTGTCCTGGAAAATGGCCTTTCTTGCCACTATCACGTCGGCAAAAAGGGTTTTGGAGCTTCAAGCCCTTTGTGCCAAGCCTCTGTACTTGATTTTCCACAAGATAGTGTATTCCTCAGGACCAATCCCTCTTTTCTCCCCAAAATTGCTTCCGAAACTAATATTAATCAGTCTATTAATTTGCCAGTCTTCTTCCCTAATTACCAAAATAAGAGCGAATTCAAATTACACTCTTTGGATATACACAGACAGTTGAGATTTTATCTACACAGGACAGCCGGTCATACACGTTCAGATCAGTTATTTGTGTCCTTTGCTAAATCCAGTTTGGGGAAAGCTGTTTCTAAAGTCACACTATCCAGGTGGATTTCTCAGTGTATTCTCTTGGCTTATGAGAGTTCTGGCAGGCCTGCTCCTCAGGGAGTCCATGCCCATTCAACTCGGTCTGTTTCTACTTCTGCTGCTTTTAGGGCTAGAGTTTCGTTGGATGACATTTGCTTGGCTGCCACGTGGGCCTCATCTCACACTTTTATAAACCACTACAAGTAAGATCTGGTTTCCAGAGGAAGAGCATCCTTTGGCTCCGCAGTGCTTCGGAACATCCTTCCTTGAGGGCCTCCCAAGATTCAGGTAGCTGGGGACTCTGTCCCATAGGTTGATGCACAAATGAAGTTAACTACTTCAGATTAAGAAGTTATGTACTCACCATAACGTTCCATCTGAGTAGGTAACCTTCATTTGTCAGCAACCGTCCCTCGCTCCGTCCCCCTGTCCTCTTCGGATGTTTTTGGTGTTCCTGCTTCTCGGTAGGTTGTACCCAGTTTACCCTAGGTAGGTTGCGATTGCAAGCCTTGTTTTAGGCAAACTCGATCTGAGGTCAGGAAGGGATGGCAGGGAGTTATGGGTAAGGGGGAGGAGCTTGGAGCTAGGAACTTAGCTGCTGGAAACTGCCGGCTCGGATCCGATATGGATCCGATAACCCATAGGTTGCTGACAAATGAAGTTTACCTACTCAGATGGAACATTATGGTGAGTACATAACTTCTTATTCTACACTTTCTTGTCTATATTTTATTTCTAACACCATTATTAAATTCTGCTATTTTATACAATAACATAGCTACACATACATTAATAAAAAAGAAAAAACATAGTAAACATTTTTAATGCATTACATTCACTCCATTACATACATTATTCAATTACTGCCTTCCCTTAAATCCCACTCCCTCGCCTGAACATTATTTACCTGAACTCTTCTGACAAATTAATTTTATTTCTATGAGTTTGCTCCTTCTATTTTATTTTATCTCCTGTACAATATTCAGTACTTCAATTAGAGTTGATTTAGATGTTGTTTTACAGTTTCTCATATTTACTATTTGCTTCCTCAATATCTCTGATGAAGTACCCTGTAGGGAATTTTTTAAATCTGACATCTTCTAACATTTCTAAAATTATTTTCTCAATTACATGTCTCTTAACCATCACATCTATATAATTTGCAATCTACCTGTAGAACAATTCTCTGAAATCTATTTGGGGTATGAAATACCAATGTAAAGATATACAAGCAATATATCTTCCCGGTGTCCCTTTTATATTACCTTCCCATTCTCACTATGGGATAGTTAAGATCTTTTCTAACCCACACTGATTGATTCTCTTAGTTATGCAATATTTTATCTGCCCTACTAATTATCCTTTTTAACATTAGTTTATGTTGTAGATTAAATTACAAACTATACCAAAACCAGCCTTTCACTAAACACTCCTTTATTCCTTTCTCTTTGTCTATACTCTGTTATCAAGCCCTAGTATGGAAGGCAGTCTCCAACCTGCAGTCCAAACTCTGCTTGGTCTCATCCTACTCTATTACCTTTCCCCCTCTAGTTATTTTCTCCCAGTATGTGTTCCTTTGTTAATTTTCTCCAGTAAATACCAGTCCCCCTTTGTCTATTGTCTGTACTCCTACTTGCAGTCATCCCTATTGGTAAAATCTCTTTTCCTGTGTACTTTAAGAATGTCATATTGTCCATGGTTGCTGTTATTCTCCTTAATGACCTGCATCCAAAATGCTACTCTTTCCTTACTTCACAAACTCCTATTTCATCATTCATCTCTTTCCACTTTTATTTATAACCTCTGCTCATGGTATGTATAAGAGACTTAACTGGTCAGCTCTAAAGTATCCCTTCAAATCAGGTACTCAAACAAAAATTGATTGAGGCAACAGCTGTAAAATCCTGCCTAGACTGTATGAAAATAAGACCTTATTTCTAGAGGAACTCCTTGTTTAAAAGGGGGAAAAACAGGCTTAAAATTGTCTTTATAATGAACAATTTTATTAAAGTTTATTATCACTTTTCCCTCAGAAACAGACATCAAACACTATAAATAAAACAAGTTACAGTATGTCAGTTTATATGTCTATTCAGGTGTGTGGTACACAGATGGCCTGATATGTTCATTTGGGACCCGTACAAGGTACTAAGCTCTTTCACAGGAAATAGGTATGTGCAGTACAGCTTGATCTGAGTAACAGCTGTAGGTGACCAGGAAGAAGCAATCTTAAACTATCCAGTTGCAGTCATAGGGAACAGACACTTCGGGTTGAATTTGATTTGAATAACAGCAGTAGGTGACCAGTAAGAAACTATCTTAATTATTAGTGACAGGGCCACAGTGTATCACAAGTACAATTTTTAGCTAGCCTATTACAATCATATTTTTTTTACTAAAGCATATATTTCAAGTTTGAACTATATACAGAATCAGATTAGTATAGCCTCCATGTTAGGGATATATCAAATTATGGGCTTTTATTTGTGGCCCAAAGCTGAGATTACTTAAGAGTTATCTATTCATGTGACCTGCATTTAAGGGTTTTATGTACAATAAAAAACAAGTTTATATTTTATCTGTGATGACAAACAAGGTTACATATTCTGCTTGCTTAGCTTGTTTGATCAGAAAATTTCTATGACTAACAAACACCCTTTAACCTGATTTCATTGACAGAGTAAAGAAATTCAAAAGTTATAAAAAATACTTTCATCTGTGGAAGCCATGCTTCATTAGATCACACAGTATAGCCATGGATAAAAAAATAATAAGAGAGAGTCCAGTTAATGAAAGGAAAAGCCACACTATCAGGAGGCACCCAGATTTGTACCACTACGTCATAATCTGTAGTCAAATGCTATACTACTTAGTTATACTCCCATTTCATAAATCAAATAATCCTAAACCACCTTATCCTATGTAACATTAGCCCTCTTGCCCTCCTAAAATAAATTCATTCAACTGTTTATTATTATGATCCACATCCAATCCTCTGGCTGATAAAAATATGCCTAGTTTGTATATCAAACTAAAGCGACTAAAAACATATTACTTACTATCCATCTCCATAATCAAGATCTTCCATCCATACATCCTTAACCCCTTTTCCCATTTTACACATGGGTTCGGGATGTCACTTCAGCAGTGAGAATCGTCTCAAGCCAAGGTTTACAACACTGGATGGCTAGCCCTGCTGTGGTAGTTTATTTGTACCACTCGCACGCACACTCTCACTTACGGCCAATTTAGTGTGTCTAATCCACCTACTGCATGTCTTTGGAATGTGGGAGGAAACCAGAGCACCTGTAAGAAACCCATGTGACCACAGGGAGGGCATGCAGATCCCGTACAGAAGGCTCCCCAGCCAAGAATCGAACTATAGAGCCTCTTGCTGTGAGGTGACAGTGCTAACCGATGCACCACCAAGGCCACCCACAATCCATCAAGAGCTTCCAACTTCTCAATTTTTATATTATTTTGCGCTTAGTCTCTTCCTACGTATCCTTAGCTGTCATAATAGAAACACTTTTAATCCACACACATACATTCTTCATCTTATCTTGTTCAAATAAATATAAGTATTTCTGAACCACTTCCTGTGTGGGTACATAGTTTATGTTGTAGCCTTTTTATCATTTATTCTATACTCTGAAAACACTTGAAACTGTCTCAAAGTGTTCAACAACAATGAAATGCTCTTTTCTGGAGTTATCATGTACAAAATAGTATAATCTGCAAAGTTAACATTTCTGGAGTACCATACAAGTTATATTGGGGAGGTTTGGTGGAACATAAATTTATACCAGCATAATATTTCTCCCTTGCTAATAGCTCCTTACTGTCACAAGTCTACCATTATCTTTTTTGCCTCTTCTGTTACTACTGGAGTCCCTGTAGCAATCATTATTATTATTCCCCTTTTCCTTTGTCCCTAATATTCTGTTGAATATCTCCCCTGAAATCTTTATCAAATTCACATGCACATTTCTATGCAGATGTATGTCATGCAACATTGCTATTTGTGCCCTACACTTCTTGATATAATTCAGTACTGTTTTCTTTTTTTGCCAACAAACATCTTTATCAAATTTTCACATATGACATAGGCAAGCTTACATTTATATAAATGAAAAATAAACAACTTGACAGCAGTTTTGTTGCAAGCAGTATACATCACAAACACCACTGAAACAACTGTAGTTGCAAACATTAAACATCACTTATAATTTATCTAGTCATTGCCAGTTAAGCATTATATGGCTCATTCAAATCCTGCCTCTTAAACCTCGTTCCTGCTCTGCATATATTGTTCCCACAATTCCCATTTTTCCTATGTAGTTTGCTTCCTCCCTTTTCTAAAGATCCCAATTACAGTTGTTTTATCTCTGTTACTATATTCACTACTTCTAGTAAAATTGGTCTAGACTTTGATTTCCATTTTCTAGTAACTGCTTTTTTGGCAGCCACCATAATTCAACTCAGCAATACTTTACTATGTCTAGGCAATTCTGATTCGGTATCATAACTCTAAAAAAACATCTCCCCAGGCAATTCAATCTGCTCATCCAACATCTCCAACAGAGCAGTCTGCAGGGAATCCCTAAAGTCTTCCATCTCATTACACTCCCAAAAAATATATTCCCAGCCACCTCTTTCTTGCCTGCCACACCTTCATTTGCTATCTACCTTAGAAAAAATTCTTTGAAGTCTACTTGGGGTATAAAAATACCTATGTAAACACTTTCAGGCAAATATCCTAAATCTTCTAGACTTTGTTGCATATTTAGGAAATATACATATATCCTCCCATTGTCTCTTTGTGAATTGGTTATCCGATCTCTCTTCCCAATCCTTTCTGAGCTCCTCTGGCTGTTTCTTATAATTATCATGCAATATTTTTTTATCAGCAGCTTCTGTTCTAGATTATATTAAAAACTGTACCAGTGCTGGTGTTTATTCAGGAGTCCCTTATTTCTTTCTCTTTGCCTATACTCTGATATCAATCCTTGATGGGGAAGGCAATCTCTAACCTGCAGTCCAAATAAATATTTTGCCTGTTCCCATTCTAGTACCTTTCCTTTTCTAGTTATTTGCTCCCAATATCTTGGTTCCTTTACTAGTTTTCTCCAATAAATTCTACCCCCTTCTGTATCCCTGACGACATTCATCCCTATCGGCAAAATTTTTCTCCATTCTCGTGCTAAATTGGTTTTTAGAATACTCCCTGCTATTTTATGAATATAATACTCTGTATGATTTTTGTTGTTCTCCTTAAGAGTCTGCATCCAAAATCCCAATCTCTCTCCTTGATCTTCCTTCCTGTATCAGCATCATTCCTTTCCACTTTGAGTTATATAATTCTGCCTGTGCTATGTATAAGAGACTTAACTGTGTTTCTCTAAAATACCCCTTCAAATTGGGTAATCCTAGTCTGCCTTGTTCTATTGGAAAAATCAGCTTAACCCACTTGACCCTTGCAGTCTTCCCTTCCCAGATAAAATCCTTTGACTCTTTTTTAATTGCTATCCACAGCTTCTCCTCTGGTTGATAAAAATAAGCCTGGACTGTGTTTAAGACTAAATGGACTAAATGGACTAAAAACATTTTAATGGCTTGTATCTTAGTATCCATATACCGAAGCTTCCACTTTCTCAGTTTTTGTATTATCTTCTGCTTAGTCTCTTCCCACATATCCTTAGATGCCACCACGTCTTATTTCTAATCTATACTCTTAAATACTTCATTTAATCATGTTCCCATAAATATGGATATTGCTGGACTAATTTGTGTGTGGGTACATAATTTACCGCTATTGCCTTTATTTTAGCTTCATTAATTTTGTATCCTAAGAAGATATGAAACTGTCTTAAAATGTTCCACAACACTGTAATTTCCCTTTCTAGTTTTGTCATGTATAAAATAATATCATCTGCAAATACAACCAGCTTTTCCTGACTACCATACCAATTATATCCTTTAATTTCTGAGTCCCTTATTTTCTTTGCCAATGGTTCTAAATATAATGCAAACAACAAAGGGGACAACCCTGTCTGGTTCCTCTTCTCAAGCAGAAATTATCAGAGAGGACCGTACCCACTTTAATTTGTACCTCTGATCCCTCATATAGTCTTCTAATCAACCTTATAATTGTATCAGGTAAAGCAAATGCTTCCATTGCTCTGCTCATGAAGTCCCAGTCTACTCTGTGAAATGCTTTCACTGCATCAAGACCCACCAGAAAAAGTATTTTCTTACATTCTCTCTGGATCATCAATGTTCTGTTAATACTGTCAAATGTCTGCCTCCTCTCAACAAAACCACAGTGATCCATATCTATCAATTTTGGTATCACTTGTGCCATTATTTTAGCCATTATAGACATAAACACTTTATAATCATGATTTAGTATTGAAATTGGCCTGTATGAAGCTGGATATGATGGATCTTTACCCTCTTTAGGTATTACCATTACCACCTCCTTCTTCCAGGATGCTGGTACTTTTCCTCCTCTTAAAATACTGATAAACTAAACCCTCCAGATCTTTATCACCTTTTTTGCCTCCTAACTTCCAAACTTCCACAGGAATACTATCTATTCCTGGGTACCTTCCTGTAGATTGGTTATACATAGCCATTTTTATCTCATCCCTTCCTATCCTGTTAGTAATTGAGTTTCATCTACCTGTAACCTTGGCATATTTAATATTTCCATAAACATTTCCATTTGTACCTTTTCTTGATTTTCATATTTCTCTGTTTTATACAAACTTTCATAAAATTTCCAAAATATTTCTAATGCTTCTACAGGGCCTCTTGTTATCTTCCTTGTTATAGGCTCCCTAAGCTTGGTGACAGCCCTTTCCACTTTCTGTTGCCTGAGTTGTTGTGCTAAAAGTTTTTGTGCAGTAGAATTATTATCAAAAAACAGTTGCTTAACAGCAATCTTTTCTAAACTCATGCATATTATTGAGGTAATCCCTAATTTTCTGTTTAGCATTCTGCAATTGCTCTTTTTCTTCTGAAAAATTCCCCCTATTTTGTAATAATTTTAACATTTGTCAATCCTTCTAAATAATTCTTGTTACTGTTTAACCATATCGCCCTTATTTTATTTCCACCCTAGTTTTAAGCTCCACTTTAATTTTATCCCACACTTTAGCTATGTTTTCAGAAGAAAATTCTATCTTCTGTAGTAGCTCCTGAATTAATTCCAAAACATATTCCTTGAATTCCTCTCTTTTCAGCTGATAGGTGGGAAAGCGCCATTGTCTAATTTTTATTTCATTACCTTGCTTTTTATTTTAGTTATTATTGGCACATGATCTGAAATAGTTATTGGGTGCATTTCAAGACCTTCAATTAAATGCACATGTTCCCGTGAGATATAAAAATCCGTCTAGCCTAGCCCAGTTCTTGTATCTCGGTGAGTAATATGTAAATTTACTCTGAACTCCTAGCACTGAATTCCCATCTTTGTGCCAAACATTTTCATAAATCTCTTCAAAAATCTACCCTCCTTTGTTATATTTTCCTTTCTAGGCCCGCCCCCCCCCCAGACACATCTTCACTGTTTCAAACCAAATTCCAGTCTCCACCTATAAGTAATATTCCTTGCTGGAAACTAATTATTTTTCCCAGAATTTTCTTAAGCTCCATTATTATTAGCAGTTTTAGGGGGGATGTAAATGCATGCCAGTATAATCCTAGCCAGTAGCCTCTTAGTACCATGTATCTTCCATTATTATCTTTTTTTCCCTCTTCTATCACTATTGGAGCTCCTTTTGCAATTAATGTAAGTATTCCTATTTTCCTTTGACCTAGATATTATGCTGAATAAGCATTCTGAAAACCTTTCTTTATCAAATTCACATGTTCATTTCTTTCCAGGTGTGTCTCCTGTAGCATAGCTATTTGCACTCCACATTTTTAAATATAGTTCACTACTCATTCTTTTTTATATTTATCTGCAAGACCATTCAGACTGAAAGACTTTACAGAAAGCATCATTTCCTTATATAGTTATTATTACCACAGTTTATGTATAACTGCCTTTTTGTTAAATGTCTAGCTCAAACATTTATGTTACATGTATATACTGTTTGGCAGGTTGGTCTTTTATACAGTTGTTTCTTGTCATATCCACTTGCCCCTATGCCACATCTTATGTAACTTTTTGTTTTTTTAAAGCCCCCAAACAGAATAAACAACCCTTCCAAAAAAAACTCATAAAACCTATTAACTTAGTAATAACACACAAAACTATGTACATCTTCAAATATTAAAGTTTTTGCTTCCTAATAAGAACATAAGTTCTAAGTTGTTAGATATACAGACAGGCTAAAGTTAGACAAAAAGAAAGCTTAGTCATGCTAAGATGCATGATACAGCCTGTGCTGCTAGAAAGTGATATTTGATTTAATACTGTTTACTTTTTGTCCATACCTGGAAAACCTTCTACATTCCAGGATAATATGGACAGAGTAGCCATTATGATACAAACCTATTATTCCCACATATTCTATATAAAACAGTTCTTTTGACTTTGTATTTCCAACTTTAAGCTTACATTCACATATTTATGTTTGACAGGCTGATCTGTTATGCAATTGCTTATTCTCATCTCCATTTGAACCTGTCACATTTGGCAAGAATTTTTGCTTCAATGAAAACACTCAAACAAAAAAAAAAACGATATGTTTTTCTAGAACCCTCATCCCCATTTAACTTAGAACAAACACACAAAACTATGTCCATTTTCAAAATAAGTATTTGATACTCCTCCAGATAGGAGCAGCTGCCCTAAACTGATGTCTGCACTCAAAAGCACTGGCTAATCTAAACCTAAAATACTACTACAGAATACTATGAAAAAAAACATATTTTTTATCTTTTCTTAAATTTCAAAACGTATTCACCAGAAAACAGTAGTTACTACTAATTTTATTATGTTTGTAACCTTGAATGCTGACCTGGGGCAGACATCCTGATGAGATTTTGTTTTCTTCTAAAACTAAATATTCCCGCTCACACAATGGATGAGATTACAATGCTCTTGGGTGAAGTGTCACATTACTGTTCCATTCATTCAGAATGGAAGAACTGAAAAGTAGCTCTAATTCTGAGAGGACTCTGTAATAGTATCACTTACTCACTGCAGTGCCTCTTACAAATGTTTTTTTCTACTGATGTGTTACACATTCTTATCATAGGCTTGTAGGTGAATACTAGCCTAACTGCTCTGAAGGCTAGTCAATAAATGAAGTCAGAATTAAACACTGTACCTTCCGTCTATGAGATAAAGACCTTAACCATTATGTCAAATCACCTGTGAGAAAAAAAGCTTGCAGAAGTATCAACTCATTGCAGAGAAAAGACTTTTGGGAGATGCAACTTTAGTGTGCCTTAGTTCCTTCTCAAGTTGCTCTGCCCATTTTTCCATACTGAGCAAGCCAAAATAAAACTAAAGCAATGAGTAAAAAGGTCACACAGAAAAAGCAATCGGTTAAAAACACAAAAAGAAAAATCCAGCAAAGCTAGACTTTCAACTGTAGGATACCTTAAACCTCTTGCAATAGAGGCAACATGGGATAGATGCAAATTACTCTTTAAAGATATCAGATGTTTCAGGTAAATGGTAATTCTGAATGTCCATGACTTTTTTAGTCAAGTTAATCAGTCAAGTATGCATAACAATAGACAGCAGACAGAGCTGTCTGCCTGGTGTGCCAGTAAAAGTTTTCCCTCCTCTCCCTTCTTATTCATGTCATCTGAAAAGTACTTTCTTTCACAGTAAATAATGTTACAAAATTCTTTAATCAGTCCTTATTATACAGAAGTGTAAGTATTTTATAAACTGTGCTCTGTAAAATTCACTTAGAATTCATAAGAACTACTCACAGACATGGATATATCTGCAAGCAAATACACTTACCATCAAACAAAGAATGGTCTGATTTCATAGGTTCATCATAGGTATACGCTACGTTTACAGCCATCAGGGCTTTTATAAGCCTATCAGTGCAGCTCAACCCAATTATGTCTACATGTATCAGGGGTGTTTATTAGGAGGTTGTTTATTAGGAACTTTTCTAAATGTTATGTGGGAGGGGTATGTTAGTGTAGGCATAGTTACTCTCTGCCTCTATCCGAGGCATGGGGCCAAACCTGGGGTAAATTTCTGACTTCCCATCAACTGGTCAAGGTTACAGTTAAATAGGGTTAGGGATGGACTCTGCTACACATGGATGAGGAGCCTGTTTCAGAGCATTGGGATTCTCTGAGACACATATCTGTCATGCCAACATGTTTTATTTATGTCACAAGCAATTTAAATCCTTAGATGTGGTAGTCCTGATGCTGTTCATTTTGCAGATGTGCAAAGGGTCCATAAGAGCTAGATTCAAGAATGCTTTGTATGCGAGACATAGATCGACTGTCAATAACCTGTAAGAGACAGAGTACAGAGATAGGGCTTTAAAGTAATCCACATAGGACAATGTGTTTGTACCCTGGAAACTTTGTGAGCCTTCCAACTGTTGCATATGTCTGGTCAGGTATATGCCAAAGGGGGCATTATATTCAATGATGGGTCTAGTATGGGCCAAATAAAGTGGCACTATGAATTACATGGACCTTGATGCCATGCCCTTACTTATAAGCTGGGTGACATAGAATGGTTTTCTTACTACCTTAGCCACATGTTGTTCAAATCCCAGATTACTGTCTACATATGATCCCAGATCCTTGACTAAGGGTCAAGTCTTTGAGGTACTTTTTCAATGGAGTAATTAGCCTGGGTGTCAGTTTTCCCAAAAGGCACTATTATTCATTTCTTGAAATTGATTTTTAGTCTGTGACTTTAGCACTAGTCATTTGTCTATGTTAGACCCTCCAGTAAGATGTTTGCATCATGGGAGGAATCTATGATAGCTTCCAATATGTAGTCATGTGAACTTGGTCAGCAAAAGGCCTTTGACATTAACCTTTAACTCTGAGAAGTTGATGCCAAATAGAAGCGGTCCCAGCACACAGCCCTGAGGTACCCTGATGGTGACTGGTCTCTTAGTGGAAGTGGTATCACCAATCTTTACATCCTGGGTCCTGTCTGTGAGACAGCTTGCAATCCAGTAAGTTATGTAGGGGTTTATGCCCAATTCAATGCGTTTGTCAACTATAACTAATTGTTGTATTGTATTGAATGCCTTAGCCAGGTCCATTTAGGTGGTTTGCACCATTTCCCCCTCATCTATTGCCTTGGTGAACTTCTCAAAGAAGTCCACCAGGTTTAGTAGGCATGACCTTCCCTTGTCAAAACAAAATAAATATATATGTGCTATCACAGAGAGACACTCCGAATTTACTCAACTTCGTAATAAACTGAATATAACTAATGTAAATTCATAAAATGCAAAAAAAAAAAAAAACACAAAGGAGTTTATCAAAGGTGAGCAGTTTCATTTAATTCGTACAAAACTTCATCAGACAATATTCCATTATTAAACACCAATATAACTACCCTTAATTAAAAACATGTGACAGGCAAGCCCCCAGAAAAGAACCATAATTAAAAAGCACCATACTTTCCACAGAAACAAATCCATTAAATAAACACATTTTATCACATAAAATATAAAACCTTACACAATATTATTAAAACAGAAACATACACATTAACTTCATCTATCCAGCGCTTTTAATTTTAAAAGACTAACAACTGACATTTGCTCATTCAACCCTGGCCATACACTGGCATTTAACATAAGTTGCCAGTATAATTCCTGTCGCTCTAGCAGTAATGACCAAGGACCATCCCGCTTAGGTAACTCCACTTTTTCAATAATAACAAAGTTAAAGCTGTGACTAGGATACTAGGTAAGTTGTTTCGCCAAAGCATTATGCTCAATTTTTTTTATATCATAGATGTGTTCATAAACACGTTCCCTCATTTTCCGTTCAGTCTTGCCTACATAAAATGCAGGACAAGACTGACATAATGCTGTATATACAACACCATCTGTTTGACAATTCCATGAACCTTTTACCAACATTCTAGCATTCCTAATCACATACTCTTTACACACTAAAATAAACTTACACATAGAGCAATAACCACATTTACTCATACTAGCCACTCTGTGTTGAATGTGAGATTTTTTACCAAACCCTTCAACAATAGCTTTTAATCTCTGGCCTTTGGTATAAACAGTATGTGGTTTCATGTTAATTTTATTTAAAATACTTTTATCATCAGTTAAAATGTCCCAATTCTTAAAAAAATAATTTGCTTAATAGTATCACTGTCCTTATTAAATGTTGTAATAAAAAAAAATCTATAATTCATAACCCCTCTTGTATCATTAGATAACCAACTACGATTAATATTGATTTGTGGTATTTCATGAATAAAAGGGTGATCCGTATTAAAATAAATAGTTCCATTGCAATCATAATAAGCCAGTATAGGAGTATAAAAATTACTTGTTCCTTTTATTAATAACTTCATGCATAAGTTCATTAATAAATTTAACTGGATAATCCCTAGCTATAAACATAGCTTTAATACATTCACATTCATCCAAAAAACATTCAAATAAATTAACCATACGAGACCCTAACAAACTATCCTTTAACCACCACACATTTTTGCATAAGTGGATGTGAACTGGAAAAAGGCAAACACGAATTAGAGGAAGTAGCCCTCCTATAAATCTGTGACTCATGCCTTTTATTTATAATATCCTTGTTGAGCATAACATCCAAGTAGTGAATAGAATGGTCATTTGCTTCAAAGGTAAAATTTAAAAAACTAGTTATATTATTAGTATATTCCATAAATTCAATAATCTGCTCATGGTTACCTGCCCAAACAATAAATATGTCATCAAGGTATCATGTATATAATTTGCAATATTTAATATATTTTGAATGGAAGAGAAAATTCTTTTCCCACTGGGCCATAGTAACATTAGCAAAAAGGCCACCACAGGCTGAACCCATTGCTACACCTATGGTTCATAAATAATATTTATCTTGAAATATAATAAAATTATTTTTTAATACTAGTCCCAACAAGATTTCATATATATAGTTTATCTTGTGAAACACCCTTTTCAAAATGAAAATCCAAAAACCATTGGATTTCGGTGTCATGTGGAATTGTACTATAAAGATCTTTAACATCAACGGTTATAAATGTAGAATTTTCATCAAATTCTATTTGACTCATTTTATTCAAAAACTGACAAGAATCCTTACATAGTTTTGTCTCCTGTGTCAACAGACTCTTGAGCTTAACATCTAAAAATCTAGCACAAGGATGCATTATGGAGCCCCTACCATCCACAATAGGTCTCATAGGTGGATTAGAAATACTTTTATGTATCTTGGGGATCCAAAAATAGCAGGCACCCTAGGGGCTGAAATTTAAAAAATTATATTCATTCAAATAAATCTGTTGTTCTATAAACATATTTAACACATTCTTGATATTTCTATAGGCAGTATTCATCTAATTCAGAGAAACACATTTATAAATGCTTTCTGCTAGCACTTCTAGCATTATATTTATTGACCTCCATTATTACCATCCCACCACCTTTATCAGGTTGCATGAACCTAAAATTCTGGTGTCTTAAATCATTCAACAGTTCCTTTTCTTTAATATTTAAATTATCACTTCCACTGTTATGAAACAAACTTCTATTAAGCAACATATTTTGTAAATCAACTTCACAAATTTTTCAAACAAAGATACGGTGGGGTGAAGTGAAGGATTGTATGTGCTAGAAATCCTTAAGGGATTTTGTACCTCCGATACATTATCAAATAAAATATTAAAGTTAACTTTCCTGACAAAAAGTTTAAGATCCATTAACATCTGTGCTAAACTTGCATGTCTTGTTGGCACAAAGGAAACACCTTGGGAAAAAAGATCAGCACAATCTGTATTAATAGAATGAGAAGTAAAATTAAAAATCTTAAAATCACTATGTGTATTATTGATAATTTTACAATTACTGGAGTCATTATGAAATGAGGAGTTATAAATTATTTGTTCCTGTGAAATTCCTCTGAGGTGGATTCTGCCACAGTATTTGTCCCCCTTGAGTCACATTGGTCATTTGGTAAAAGGTCTGTTGATTGAATTGTTGCTTTACTTGTATACGCTCCGACTGACAGAGTAGAGATTACTCCAAAGGGTTATTCAAATCTGCAGAATTATTGTTATTTGATTGTACATCACCATTATTAATACTTTCCCCCTACTTTTATATTATTAGAGTATTGCTGAAAAGTATTACCCCAAATTTGGGATTCAGGGGGACTTGGGTCAACCTTTTATTGTAGATAGTCAACCATGTCCCTTTCAAGTTTCTTAATTTTTGTTATTTTGTAAAATGCAAATCTGTTCATCAATACTAGTAAATAAGCAGGTGTATTCAGCTTTAAAATGTTCAAAATCCAAATCATTAGTAATCAATCTATCAAGCAAATTAACTTCAGAAATAAAGCCATTGATAGTTTTTGCATTATGTTTAATAAGCAGCTCAATATACTCACATCCTTGTCTATCGAACAGCCTTTTAAGATTGTTGGGTAGAGGAGAATCATTAATCCATTCGGATATGGCCACATGCGAAGCCCTTTAGCTACTCAATTCACTCTGATGCACTCCACAAAGAAGGCATTCTCAAGTTGAAGCTTTTTAATTTTAAGCAATTTATAGTCAAATTCATCCAGGCATTGTAAAATGTGGGTGCTCTGTGGTTGCTGTATTAAAGAAAATTGAAAACCACTGAATGCATACATTCTGTCCCACACAATCTGGACCCTGAAGTAGAAGCAGGTTGATTCACATTCAAAGTGGGAGGATCCATAAAATTCCTCAGGGAAAGAGCTCCAGCCATGTCATGCCCCCTGCTAATAGTAGAAGAGGTTCCAAGAAGTCCAGTTGTTATACTAGTAATGTTAAATCCCCAACCAACCGTTGTAAATCTGAAAATTCATTTTCATCAAGTTGTGCAGAGTCACTTAGTCCACCTGTGGCCATAGCAAACAAAGGCAATCTAATGAAAAAAGCAGACCAACAAACCAAATAAATATATATGTGCTATCCCACAGAGACTCCAAATGTACCCAACTCTGCAATAAACTGAATATAACTAATATAAATTCATAAAACGTGAAAAAAAAAAACACAAAGGAGTTTATCAAAAGTGATCGCTTTCATTTTATTCATAATCAGACAATATCCCATTTTCAAACACCAATTTAAGTACCCTTAATTAAAAACATGTGACAGGCAAGCCCCTAGAAAAGAACCATAATTAAAGACACAGCAGCATACTTTCCACAGAAACAAAAAACATTAAATAAATCCATTAAATAAACACATTTATCATACAAAATATAAATATAAAAAAACTCTATATAATATTAAAACAGAAACATATACATTAACTTCATCTAGCCAGTGTTTTAAATTTTAAAAGACTAGCAACCAACGTTTTCTCATTCAACCCTGGCCATACGCTGGCATTCAACATAACATTTAACATAAGTTGCCAGTATAATTCCTGTCTCTCTAGCAATAATGACCGAGGACCATCCCGCTTAGGTAACTCCACTTTTTCAGTAATAAAAAAAGTTAAAGCTGTGACTAGGATACTAGGTAAGTTGTTTTGCCAAAGCATTATGGTCATGTTTTTTTTTTTAACTATCATAGACATGTTCATAAACACGTTCCCTCGGTTTCCGTTCAGTCTTGCCTACATAAAATGCAGGACAAGACTGACATAATGCTGTATATACAACACCAGCTGTTTGACAATTCCATGAACCTTTTACCGATATTCTAACATTCCTAATCGCATACTCTTTACACACTAAAATAAACTTATACATAGAGCAATAACCACATTTAATCATACTAGTCACTCTATGCTGAATGTGAGATTTTTTACCAAACCCTTCCACAATATCTTTTAAACTCTGGCCTTTGGTATAAACAATATGTGGTTTCATTAAAAGTAGTTTCCTAAGCAGGGTGGTCCTTGGTCTTTACTGCCAGAGAGACAGGAATTATACTGGCAACATGTTAAATGCCAGTGTATGGCCAGGGTTGAATGAGCAAATGTTTGTTAGTCTTTTAAAATTAAAAGGACTGGATAGATGAAGTTAATGTGTATGTTTCTATTTTAATAATATTATATAAAGTTTTATATTTTGTATGATAAAATGTGTTTAGTGGATTTGTTTCTGTGGAAAGTATGCTGTTTAATTGTTTTATTTTTCTGGGGGCTTACCTGTCACATGTTTATAATTATGGGTATTTAAATTGGTGTTTGATAATGGAATATTGTCTGACAAAGGTTTGTACTAATAAAATGAAAGCACTCACCTTTGATAAACTCCTTTGTGTTTTTTTCGTGTTTTATGAATTTATATTAATTATATTCAGTTTATGACAGAGTTGGGTACATTCAGAGTCTCTGCAGGATAACACATATATATTAATTTGGTTTGTTGGTTTGCTTTTTTTCATTAGCTTGTCAAAACCAAACTGGGTTGGGTCAAGTGTCTGAAGGTTGCCTATATTTTTGTTGATCATTTTTATGATATGATAATTTGTTCCATGGCTTTCATATTAGACTAGTCAGACTAATATGTCTGTAGTTTCCAGGGTTGGTTGATGACCCATCCTAGACAAGTGGGATAACCATTACAGTCCTCCATTCATATCCTACAAAGCCTGTTTTGAGGCTATAGTTCAAAAGTGCCTCAAGTGATCCTGCTAGGTCATGTTTCAAGCTGTTTATGAGACATGCTAGGATATTGTTGGGGCCCACTGAGGCTGTGTTCTTGGCCTTAGTGAGTGCCACTAGGACCTGCTCCCTGTTAATAGAGCATTTATATTATGCTGTCAAAAACTCAAACTGTCGACAGCATAATAATCAACATGAAAATGGCGAAACCCCCGAACATCGAACATACACAAAAAAAAAACACCCAAACACAACACAAATTGCTCTATGCAGGGGAGCAAGCCCCCCCTGCACCCCTGCTACTTAAATATACCAACTCCGAGATCGCACTACATTGCAGTAAATGGAAATCTTCCCTTACGGAGATTTCCTTTTACATGCACGATGACTTTTGCTTTTGACATTTTGGTGCCGACAATATCAGCTTCAATATTGTTGGCCTTCGACAGGGTGAAGTAGATCCTTAATAGATGGGGGGGTATGCTAGTAGGTATTTCATGGAAGAGGTGGTAGGAAGTGGGAGGTGAAGTTTTAGCTGGATTTGTCAGACAGCAAATTTGCTATGTTGCTGTGCTCAGTGAAAGTGGCACATTGCCCACCAGTTCAGCACATTAATGCATGCTGCCTTTGAGGTTTCAGACATAGCTGTGGTTGTCTGCAGCCTGTAAGGCTATCTTGACCTTGTAGTGGCCTTGTTGGACATAATTAGTCATCTGTGTTTCCTGTTTAGCTTAGAGAGCTTCTATCATTATGGGAGTTGCTCATCCTTATAATAGCCATGACTTTTTTAATTTTGTTATCATAGATATCATCATAGATATCATAGATTATATATTATATACCATATTAAGGTTACAATTCAACCAGTATGGTTTGCTTTTAGAGTTTGTTTCGGGATTATTTCTAGTAGGTACAGCAGCCTTTATACAGCCATTTGCATGGTTGCACAGGATCTCTGTGAACAATTCCACACAGATTGCTGTGAACTCAGGGTTGGAAGGGGCATTGAATTTTGATAAACTCTCTCTTAATAGGATATAGTTTGCTTTGGAATAGTTCCTAACTGTTACAAGGTTTGCTAGAGCTACCAAGTTGATTTTTATTTTGAAGGAGACAGCTTTGTGGTCCAACTGTACCAGTAAGGACATGACACAGGGGAGGTGCAGCACTCTCCCCTATTGGTGAGTACTAGGTCAAGTATTTTTGAACCTCTGGTATTTATAAATACAAAGGTCAGAACTCCAAGGACTAAAAAGACTTTAATTATGTGAGCATTTAAGTTCATCCAGCTCCAATGAACTTCTTCAGACCTGGTCTTGTAGGGTGTGGAGTTTTTTGTTTAGGCTCCTACCAGTGAGCAGTAACACCTTTAGGTTTCTTTGGACTTGATTTGCTATGTCAGTAAGTTTGTCAATTTGGCATTACCTAAAAAAGGAAGTTTTGGCCAGTATTCATTAAGAACTTTTCCTAACAATGGAATCCTCAGGGAACTTTTAAGATGGCTGCACATTAACAGCTTAATTCTAACCCTCCCAGTGCAAAAACAGAAACTTAGCAGAGAAAGCCAATGGACCTAGATTTCTGGGTAAATTTCAGTAACTGGCTAGTAAGTGCACTGCCTGGATGCCTGGAAAGAAGAAATATAGAAGACCTGAAGGAAAATCAGCTACAAAAGGTGACAAAAAACACTGACTGGGAAAAGTACTGCAGTTCAGAAAATGCAGTGCAAGCTCCAGACATGACTTCTAATAACCTAGAGGAAAGTATAATGCAACTGCACTCAGACCTAACTAAAATAAATGAAACACTGATTGAATATATCAACTCAAACAATAAAATGCTGGAAAAAATGGAAGAGGATATTCAGATAAGGTGATAAAACTGCAAATCTCAGAGTTTGAAATGAAGAAAAGGCTGGCTGAATATGAGACTGCACAAGAAGAGATGTTTAAAAAATAATAGAATTACAGGACAAAGCTCATAGGGAAAACCTGAGATTTTCAGCTGTACCTGAGAAGCTGGAAGGAATAGACTATTAATTTTATGAAAGCACAAATAAGCAACTGGACTGGTATTCCGCAACAGGAATTGTTAATTGGAAAGGCACATCATGTGTATGCTCCAAACCTGGCTATGAGACAACAACCTAGACCTATAATAGTAAAGATGCAATCTTACCAGCAGAAGGTGTTGATATTGAAAAACATTGTGACAGAAGGATAGACTACTAAAAGTGGGAGACAGCAGACTGTTTGTGGAGAATAACTACTCATTAAACACCAGGCAGAAGAAGAGTCAATTTATTTCATTATTTAGGGAATGTCAAGAAGCAGGTGTAAGATTCAATCTGCTGTACCCATCTACTTCAAAATATTTTTCCTTGGAGGAACAACATAATTTTTTGATGAAGTACGTGCTAAGGAAGAAATGCAAAAACTTTCTCCAACAAAAAGTGAGCTGTGAAACAGAAGGAGACTCTGCTTCTTGTTCTTCTGGTAATAAAAACTACAGAGACTGTGTTAGTGAAACCTTTTCCAGTGTTTCAATGGAAATGCTTGAGAGAGGGAAAAAAGCACAAAAGTTGACTAGAAGAATTGAGAGTATGCTGGAAATGAAGCACAGACAAGGTTTGGGAGATGCAGATGAACAGTAATAAAACAAGAAAATCTGGAAATATGGGACTTTCTTGGACTTTGTTAAACGTGTAGGGGACTCTAAAGCATATGCCCTGCTTCATGTCAATAATGTTTGGAGAATAAAATCAGTAACTTGGAAATTGACAGATGTGGGATTACAAAGCAATAATTATATTTGTGAAACAGAACAAGACAAAACCAGCCAGCACTTAATGGAACCACAGGCTGTACTATGCATCTTAGCATGGATAACCTTTCTTTTAGATTATCTCAGTCTGTATGTGTATGGCTGCCAGTTTGGAACATCTGTTCATATTAGGAGGGTAAAACTTCAGTATTTGAAGATGTACATAATTGTGTGTGTTGTTTTTAAGTTAACAGGTTTTAGGGGAGTATTGGGGATGTGATTGTATTTTTATTTGAGGGTTTTCAATAAAGCAAAAAGTTCTGTAAGATGTAACATAGGCTGAAATGGAGATGACAAGAAACAACTGTATAAAAAATTAACCTGCCAAACAGTACATGCATGTAACACAAAAGCCGAAACTAGACATTTAACAGAAAAGCTGGGAATAATAATATCTCAATAACATGATGCTTTCTGTAATATCTTTAAACATTAATGGTATCACAGATAAATACAAAAACAGAGAGTAGTGAACCATATTAAAAATGTAGAGTACAAACAGCTACAATAAAGGAGATACACATGGAAAGAGCTGAACATGGGAATTTGTCAACATGGTTATTCAGTGGAATACCTGGGGCAAAGAAAGAGAAGAGTATTTATATTAATTTCAAGAAGAGCTCCAATAGTGATAGAAGACAAAAAAAGAAAATAATGGTAGATTTGCAGTACTAAGGGGCTACTGGCAAGGGAGGACGATTGCACTGGCATGTATTTATACTCTACTAAAAACTGCTATGATGGAGCTTATGAAAATTCTGGGAGAAATAATCAACTATCACCAAAGAATAGTACTTATTGGTGGGGAATGGAATTTGATTTGCAACAGTGAAGATGTGTCTGGTGGGCCCAGAAGGGAAAATATAACAAAGGACGGTAGATTTTTAAAGAAATTTATGAAAATATTTGGCATAGAAGTTGTAAATTCAGTACTAGGAGTTAGGAGTGAATTTACATATGATTCCCCCAGAGAAAAAAATGGGCTAAGCTAGAGAGAATTTACATTTCACAGGAACATATGCATTTAATTAAAGGTCTTGATACATACCCAATAACTATTTCAGATCATACCCCAATAATAACTAAAACAAAAACACATGGTAATGAAATAAACATGAGGCACTGGCACTTTCCCACCTATCTGTTGAAAAGAGAGGAATTTAAGGAATGGGTAGTGGAAGTTATCCAGGAGCTATTAGAGAAGATAGAAATTTATTCTGAAAATATAGCTAGGGAGTGAGATAAAATTAAAGTGGAGTTTAAAACTATTGTGGAAATAAAAGAAAGGGAGATATGGTTAAAAAGTAACAAGAATTATTTAGAGAGGCTGACAAATATTAAAGTATTGCAAAAGTGGGGGAATCACATAGAACAAGAAGAGGAGGAACTGCAGAATGCTAAACAGAAAATAATATGCAATAATAATCTCAATAATATATTAACAATAACCAACAATCTCGATCTCAATCTCAATCTCAGTTCAACAATAATCTCAATAATATACATGAGTTTAGACAGACTGCTGTTAAGCAACTGTTTTTTTTTTTTTGATAATTCTAGAGCACAAAAATGTTTAGCACAACAACTCAGGTAACAGAAAGTAGAAAAGACTGTCACCAACTTTAGGCACCCTATAACAAGGAAGATAACAAGGGATCCTGGAAAAAAAAACATTAGAAATATTTCGGATATTCTTTGAAAGTCTGTATAAAGCAGAGAAATATGGAAATTAAGAAAAGGCACAAATGGAAATATTTATGGAAGAATTAAATATACCAAGCTTAGAGGTAGAGGAGGCTCAATTACTAACAGGACAGGAGAAGATGAGATCAAAATGGGTGATGTATAACAAATCTACAGGAATAGATGATATTCCTGTGGAAGTTTGGAAGCTAAGAAGGAAAAAACTTTCAAAGATATGGAAGGATTTGTTTAACAGTATTTTAAGAGGAAGAGAGTACCAACATCCTGGAAGAAGGTGGTGGTAACTGTAATACCTAAAGAGGATAAAGATCCATCAGATCCAGCTTCATACAGGCCCATTGTAATACTAACCATGATTATATATTGTTTATGTCTATAATGTCTAAAAGAATGGTAAAAGTGATGCCAGAATTGATAGATGAGGATCATTGTGGTTTTGTGGAGGGGAGGCAAACATTTGACAACATTAACATAACACTGATGATCCAGGGGGACTCAGACTGTAAGAAATATCACTGTTGTTAGTGGGTCTTGATGCAGAGAAAGCATTTAACAGAGTAAGCTGAAACTTTATGAGTAGAACAATAGAAGCATTTGCATTCTCTGATAAAAATAAAATTATACTTTGATTAGGAGGTTATAGGAGGCAAAAATTAAAGTAGGTGGGGTGTTCTCTGGTAATTTTTGCTTGAGCAGACAGGGGTGTCCTCTACCCCTTTATCTGCATTATATTTAGAACCATTGGCAAAAACAAATACAGGACTCAGAAATTCAATGATATAAATGGTATGGTAGTCAAGAAAAGCTGGCTGTATTTGCAGATGATATTATTTATACCTGACAAAATCAGAAAGGGAAATTACAGTGTTGTGGAACATATTGAGACAGTTTCAAATCTTTTCAGAATGCAAAATGAATGAAGCTAAAACAAAGGCAATACCAGTAAATTCTGCACCCACATACAAATTGGTTCAGCAATATCCATATTTTTGGGGACATGATAAAATGATGTATTTAGGAGCATGGATTAAAAATGATTCTGGTGTGGCAGCTAAGTATATGTGGGAAGAGACTAAACAAAAGATAATACAAAAACTGAGAAAATGTAAGCTTTTTTTATATGGATATCGATAGTAAGTTACAGGCAGTTAAAATGTTTTTAGTCCCTTTAGTGTTATACACAGGTCAGGCATATTTTATCTACCAGAGAAGTTGTGGATAACAATTAATAAAGAGCTGAAAGATTTTATCTGGGAGGGTAAGACGGCAACAGTCAAGTGGGATAAGCTGATTCTTCCATTAGAACAAGATGGATTGGGGCTGCCTGATTTGAAGAGGTATTTCAGAGCTAAACAGTTGAGGCTCCTATACATGGCACAAGCAGAAACCTATAATTCAAAGTGGAAAGGGATGATGATGAAATGGGGAAGCTCAAGAAACAAGGAAAGACTGGGATTTTGGATGCAGTACTTTAAGGTAAATGACAATAAGCATACAGAATATTATATACATAAAATAGCAGAAAGTATTCTAACAACTAAGCCAACAAGGGAATGGAGAAAGGAGATTCTGCCGATAGGTATGACTGCAACTAGGGATATAGACAATAGCCAAGAGGGGGCTAGAATTTATTGGAGAAAACTGGCAAATGAACCAAAGTATTAGGTGCAAAGAACGACAGAGGGAAAGGTGTTTCATCAGAAGAATGAGAAGCAGGGTCCCCTTCTGCTTGATGGCTCATTTGTTTTGTTGGACAAACGTATGTATTTCTTTTCAGCCTGTTCTGCATCAAAAAATGGCTTTGATCCTACGGGAAAAAATATTATGAAGATAGCTGGATAGAGCAGCTTGAATCTCATACCTACCTCTCAACATACTCTGATTACTGGAGTAAATTTATTCACAGGCAGAAGAGAAACAATCATTCTCTATAAACACTCTACTGTCTCCAACTTTTAATAATTTGCTTTTTTGCCAGTTTTGGCAGGCACAGCTCTTTCTGTTGGTAGGTTTACATATTTACCAATAAAGGTATTGACTGCTTTCTCATGGCCCGATTTAGGGCATACACATGCTGTACCTTTTCAACTAACAGTTCCTGCTGCGGAATACCAGTCCAGTTGCTTATTTGTGCTTTTTTAGTCTGTTCCTTCTATTTTCTCTGGTACAACAGAAAATCTCTGATTTTCCCTATGTACTCTGTCCTCTAATTCTACCATTTTTTAAATATTTGCTCTTCAGCAGCCTCATACTCACACAGCCTTTTCTTCATTTTGACCTCTGATTTTTGCAGCTTTATCAGCTCATCTGAATATCTGTTTAAAGCGTCTTCCATTTTTTGCAGTCTTTTGTTATTTGAGTTGTTATACTCCTTCGGTGTTTCATTTATTTTAATCAACTCTGAGCACATTTGACTTATTTTTTCCTCTAGATTACTGGAAGCCATGTCTTGCACCACAGCTGGAGCTTGAACTGCTTTTTGCTGAACAGCTGCAGGATTCTTCCCAACCAGTGTTTTCTCTTCACCTTTTCTAGTTGATTTTCTTTCAAGCTCTCTTAGTTTTTTCTTTGTAGGCATCCAGGCAGTCTACTTACTAGCCAGTAACTGAATTTTACTTAAGCTGACAATATCATTGGCAGTTTCTGTTTTCACAATGAGAGATGAAGTTAAGCTGTTAATCAATGTGCAGCCATTATGAAAGTCAGAGTTCAGAGAGGCATTTGACGGAGCTAAAAACAACCATGCAGTTGGGACTGAAGAAGGAACCATGTGGACATGAGCCAACTACAGAATTATTGGATCTGAAAGGCAAAAATGAGAAGAAGAAATCAGAAAAGGAGTGGAAGGCCAGATCTCTCCACCCTTGAAGCAAAGGGGAGGGAATAATCCCCAAATAAAACTGTTCCTTCAAGAGGGTCTGCATAATCTTGTCCAAATCCACTTCCTTAATACTTATAGAGGACCTAGTAGACATTGAAGATGCCACTGAATGCAGCTTAGTGGGCTGGTACAAGGGTCTCTTCAAATGGGGGTGGCAGTTCTGGTGAAAAAGCTATTTTTGGACTGACAGCTATGACCAGTGAATGGTAAAGAAGCAGCTAATGGGCTGGATGCAGCAGAGAATTGGGACCAATGCAGTTCTAAAGTCATAGCTGAGGAAGCCAGAGATAGAGATTAGAGAGTTGCCGTTACCAGATCCAAGACTGGAGACAAAGAAACTGAAGACCTGGAGGTCTTCTTTGTTGGCTCTTCCAAATTACCCTGCTCAGTAGATCTTTTTCTGCTTTTTTCTCCTCATACTCTTTTCTTCTCTCTTCTGTCTTTATCCTTGTCACTTTCTCTCTCTTTCTTGGACTTTCCACGGTATTCTTTGTAGAAGAACTGGAAACAGAAGGACTTACCTCAGAAGTAAGAGTAGGGAGAAGCCCTTTAATCAGTAAGACTGCCTGTCCACCAAAGTCCTAAACCTGAAGGAGGAATGGGTCTCAAAATCCTGGTCCAAGTGTGTGACCTCTAAACAGTACATGCATTTATTATGCAAGTCCTGAGGGAGTAACTACTGACTACATGCCACACACTTTTTTTAAGCCTGAGGTCTTCTCAGACATAATGGCTGTAATTAACAACAAATTATTCCTACAACCAATGAACTGATCAAAAATCAATGAAAAAAGTAAAGGAAGGGAAGAAACAAACCAACATTCTAGCCATCACATACAAGAGTCAGTCTCAGACACACAACACCCTACTACCCCAGATACCACTAACACTGAACTTTCTTCCTTCTTTTGGAATAGCAAACAAGGGAGATGAGAAATACTTGAAAATACCAAAGAACTGACTAATCATGACAAAGAAATTCTTTATATCTCTTATCTGAAGCACAGCTCAGGAGACCACGTCTATTATCAAGACTGGAAAACGAGATCTGAGGACAGTGAATGATGCATGACACTATGGGAGAGGAGTTTGAGCTTTGGAGCCAAAGTCTGAATCACTGGCTTTAGACCCAATACTCCACTGGCTGACTCAGATGGAAAAAGACATCAGATCAACTGTATAAAAGACCAAACTGCCAGTCTGTGTGTGTGCATGTAAGACAAAAGATGGAAATACGCATTCAAAAGAGCTGTCGTGTATTAGGTGCTAGCAGTAGATTTCTATCATAATAGCTACTCTGTGCATATTAGACTGGAATGTAAATGGCCTTAAAGGTATAGACAAAAAGGAAATATCACTGAATTTTCAATATTAAGAAAATGTAGGGTGCAGATAGCAATGTTGCAGGAGACATATTTGGATAGAAATGAGCATGTGAACTTGCCAAAAAAATGGTTTAAGAATTCCTGTGCCTGTATAAGCTTGGATAATAATTACAGATCTTCCACACACTTGAAAAACACACCACTGAATGCTGAGGCTTTCTGCTGAGTACTAATCCATCCTCTGCTAGATAAGTACTTAATACCGCTGAATTGCACTCTAGCTCAAAATATATGAGTTGTTAGGTATGTGCATTTATTTGTAGTTTTTGCACTTTAAACTGCATTTTAGTGGTGGCATTTGTACAACTGCATTTGACTGGTGTATTGAATCCAGATCCAGCCAAAGCTGAATATTTGCTCTACATTGCTGCTTTGTATTTTATCCTGTAATATACTTGTGGTTTTAAATCTGTACATTAATTATTTTGTGATCTTTTTATAAGTGCTTTTGATTTGTCTGTGAAATTATGCACTTCTATTTGGTTTATTGTTTTAACTTGGTTATTTGCTGTACTCTGGGTGACCTGTGAGCGTTTTTACAATAAGATTTTGGTTTGCACTCTAGTGGCAGAAGTGGATTGCCAGGTCTCTTCTTAGTTAGGAATCCCAGTTTGAAACCCCAAAATGCATGTGTTTCTAATTGGCCAGACAGCTAGTTTGCTTGTTTTGAGACTTTCTTTGCCGGTATAAAGTTATTACATTTAGCAGCGCCCTGTATAGATGTAAGCACCTAGAATTTAAATTGCCCATATAAAAACTATCCCTGAAATGTTTTCAATACTTAGTTACATAAAGAGCAACTATTCTAAGCACAGAGGAGCACCCCCTCCACAAGTTTAGTCTTACATAGTCTTTATTGTAGTTTATGCTCTTACAGCAGCCAAGATAGCTAGCTGTAAACCCCTCTTGTACCATAGCCTTGAAGATCTTGTCTCTCTTCATAAAGTCCCAGGGGGACAAATACTATACCCCTCTTCAAATCTGAAAGTGTAACAATAGATATGCACTTTTCAATTATTTCTGTAGCCATCTTAGTGGATATGGGTGTCTTGAAGCAATATAGCAATTGCCTCATGTTTATTGACGACCATCTAATTCTCACACTGGGATGGTATATGACAGACATAGTTACACAATGTTACTGAAGGCAAGGGTCTCACATGCAAGCACTTATAATAGCACATAGGTTGTCAGAAACACACAAACTATACCCACCACAAATAGTATGGATAAGACACCCATCTCCACATATGCTGAGGCTCTTAAGTATAATCTTCCTAAACCACAACATCTCAGTCATTGTACTCACAATGAGTATCCTCAGCAACCTCAAAAGAATTCTACCAAAACAATACCCTCCTCAACACCAAAAACTACATCTCACTGTGTCTCAGCTTCTAAGCCCATAAGGCATATCACCATAGAGCCCAATGTTTTGGTCATAGGAGACTCCACTGTGAGATACAGAGATGTCTCTCTCACCAGACTGAGAAAGGATAGAGTCACAGTCAGCTGCCTGTCTGGGGCCAGATCCACTAGATCACTGAATCAGAAAACCCAGTTTGAGCCAGTTATAGTCTATGTGGGTATAAATTACCTGAGACATACCTCCCTAGACTTCATGAAGACAAACATGATGGAGCTTTTGGACTGTGTGTCCCAAGTCAGTATGAACCTAGCATTGAGCAGCATTTTACCTTCTCCAAGGATGATGTCACAATATGAACAGAAAATAATTAACTTTAATAATTGGCTTAAATATTGGTGTTATTTGAAGGGAATATATTTGTCAGCCTGGGATGATATGGTTGTGAGACTATGCTGCTTCGCCAGGGATGGGCTGCACCTATCCTTTTAAATATTGGTTAAAACCTTGTCCACTCCCATAGTGGCCTTTTAAAGCATTGCCTACATAATAAAACCAAGAAAATCTGAAAATGTTACTGCTCAATGTCAGGAGTCTAAACAAGAGGAACCCCACTCCCTGCAGGTTTTCCTAACCTTGGACAATGTAGATGTCAGTGCAGTTACTGAGACGTTGTCTAGAGATACGGAGATCATCCTGGCGGTGCAGGGCTATAAAGACTTTCACAAATATAGACCAGTTATTGCACAGGAAGGAACAAAAGGATGCAGCCTCTCAATTTTTATCAAAAAACAATGCATGTTAACTCACTCAAGCCTAAAATGCCTTTTTGTATACTTCCAGTTCACCCCCATACTGCCTTATGGCATCCAGAACTTTTTGAGGTCTGATTTCTTTAACTAAGTGACTTATCAGATAACAATAGGAAATATAAGAAAGGAAAAGGAGTTATTAACAAAATGATACTAAGATTGTTAGTCTAGGATGCCCTGCAGTAGAGAAATTAAATTTTGTTTGCCACTTGCTATTCATAGTTTCATAACTGAGGCCTACATTTTCTTTTTTAAAAACACCTTTATTAAATTATCACTTGGACAATAAAACAGAAAAGAAAACAAACCCATTTTAACATTTTTCTATTTAAATGTAATATACATCATATATATTTTCCTTGCTATTGTCAACAGTCCAACACTGCAAAAACATTCCTGACTTCTTAGCTTCCTTTAAACCTCACTCCTCCTCCTGAGCATTATTGTGCATGTATTGTTCCCGCAATTTCCATTTACTTCTGTGTAATTTGCTCTTTCTCTTTTCTAAAGATGTCTCTTCCAGTTCTTTTATCTCTTTTATGAGCAACTACATTTTCCTGAGGTGTATAGTTTGAAACACATATGTGGGAGAGAGGACACTTCACTGAAAATGCTGATTTATATTGCAATATACAGGAACTATTGCTTATTGTTTGTTAGTAATTATTTAAAAAAAAAAAAAAATAGTACTGTGGTGGTGGTGCTGCGGTAGTGTTGTCGCCTCACAGTAAGACATTGTCCTGTTCGATTCTCAGCTAGAGTGTCTTCTGTGTGGAGACATGCGTGAATGGGCGTACCTTAGTTGAAGGTTGTGCGTCAGGGCCGGCAACTCGGCACGTAAAAATCTACTGCCAATCATTAGTGGATCGGCGTTCCACTGTGGCAACCCCTAACTGGTAAAAGCCGAAAGACACAACAAGTAATTATGAAAATAATCAATATTTCCATATATACTTAATACTTCAAAAACCACAAGTGACTTACAAACTGTTGAACAACATTAGATGAAACCTTACATGTTCTTCAAGATAACTGTCTTTAATATTTGTACTGTAAGTTGCACATCTTGAGAAATATACAGTATTATTTGTATTGCTAATTATACAATGAAATATGTTTTCATATGTCTATAAATATCTCAATAAGCATGCACTTACAGAGGAATTTCGTGTTGTCACATAAAAGCTTATGGCTAGTTAACAAAAATGTTCTAACAATATATATCTAGGTTGTATAGTTTTCAATATATGAAAATGTGTTTGTAAAAGTATAGAAAAAAAAGAAGTTATGTCTTACCATAACATTCCATCTGAGTTGTTGATCTTCTTCCAGTCATCACTGATGGGTTTGGTTCCGAGCCCTCGGAACCGAGTCAACCTTATACCAAGCTTACGTGCACCATAAACTCTCCAGCTAAGCTGCTACCCACGATGCCCTTTTCGCAGTTACCTCAGATCACGTTTGCATGCAACATATAGAGAAAGAATAAGTCAGAGGCCATCTCTGTGCAGAAGCTCTAATACACCAGAAAGACCCAGAAGATCCGCCAGGAACCTTAGGAGGGTGTTGGTGGGAGGGCGTGATGACTGGATGAAGATCAACAACTCAGATGGAAAATTATGGTAAGACATAACTTCTTTATATGAAGTTGTTAATCTTCTTCCTATTCATCACTGATGGGACCGAGTCCCCAGCTACTTGGGGAACCTGGGTGGCCCTTATGAAAGAACATTCCTGAGAGCCATTGAACCAATGGCCGCTCTTCCTCTGGAGATCATATCCAATTTGTAATGCTTGATAAAAGTGTGGGGCTTAGCCCAAATGGTAGCTGCACAAATGTCATCCATGGAGGCCCTAGACTGGAAGGCAACAGATGCTGCGATAGCCCTAGTTGAGTGAGCTTTGATTTGGCCAGGCTTAGATCCCTCCATAAGTGAACATGTGAAGGCAATGCAATCCCTGAGCCATTTAGACAAAGTAACCTTTGATACTGTACCTCCCATTCTAGGGCCCACAAAGGAAATGAAAACTGGTCTGACTAGCAAAATGATTTAGTTCTGTCCAGATAAAAGCGCAATTGTCTATGAACATCCAGGGAATGTAGGCAGTATTCTCCCTTGTTAGAGTAATTTGGGAATAACATAGGGAGTTCGATGGACTGGTTAATCGAAATGTCAGAAACCACTTTGGGGAGAAAGGATGGGTTAGTTCGAAGTGATACTCTGTCCTTATGAAAGATCAGATAAGGGCTCTTGATACATAATGCTTGTAATTCAGAAATTCATCTTGCTGAAGTTATAGCCACCAGGAATAAGGATTTCCATAATAAGAATTTTAGATCACAGGTGGCAGCCAGCTCAAATGGTGGCAGGGAGAGAGCCTGCAGAACCTAGGACAAATTTCATGCCTCCACCGGCTGTCTGTTGGGAGGCCTGCTGTGAAAAATACCCTTGAGGAAGGTCTTGCAAAGATGAGAGGAGATAAGTGGTACTCCTTCAGACCCATTATGGAAGTTGGAAATAGCTGCTAGATGGACTTGAATGGTAGAAGCTGAGACCCCTTTGTCGAACAGCTCAGCCAAATAGTGAAGAATAGTGGCTACAGGGACTGAAAATGGGTGTAGCTCCTGATTACATGACCAAATAGAGAATCTTTTCCATTTATCCCTGTAAAGTTTTCTGGTCGATGGTTTATGAGAAGCCAAAATAATATCCCGGACAGGTGAAGAGAGGGTTTCCTGCCTGGCAACTAATGGAAGTGGAGAAACCAAGCTGTCAGCTTGAGGGTGGACAGATTTGGAGGAGGTAGCCCTTGTGGGTGAGAAATTAGGTCCTGACAAGTGTCTAGGATCCAAGGAGGTTGTAACAGATGAGGTCGAAGGAAGGGGAACCACACTTGACGAGGCCAGAATGGAGCAATGTGGATCACTTTGCTTCTCAACCGAATAGCCTTCCGTAGAACAAGGGGAATCAGAGGAATTGGAGGGTAAGCATAAAGAAGACCTGTGGGCGAATCATGGACCAGAGCGTCTCTCGGTGACTCCCCAAGAGGGGGAAACAGGGCAAAGTAACTGCTGCATTTTGTATTTGAAGGGGAGGCGAAAAGGTCGCAGCATGGCTGGCCCCAACGGCTGAAAATTTCCGTCGCCACACTCGGCTTGAGAGACCACTCATGAGGATGAAGGATGCATCTGCTCAGTCTGTCCACAATCATGTTGGAGCTCCCTGGGATATGCGTTGCAATCAGGAATCAGTTGGAAGCTATCTCCCACTGCCAGATTCTCATGGCTTCGTGACAAAGGGGGGTAAGACTTGGTCCCTCCCTGTTTGTTTATGTACTAGACTACAGACATGTTGTCTGACTGGACAACAGTCGTTCTGGATGGAAGAAGCGGATGAAACGCTTGCAACGCCAACAGCACCACTCAACTCCAGGACATTGATATGCAAATTGACCTCTACAATGGACCATGTGCCTTGGACTGACTTTCCCTGGAAGTGGCCCCCCCACCCCATCAGGCAAGCATCCGTGGTCACCGTGGTGCTGGGCTGTGGATCCTGGAAGGGACGACACCAAAGATTTTCATCTATACTCATCCACCAGAGGAGATCTTGTTTGCAAATGTTGGTGATGAGAATCATTGAGCTCAGGGGGTGGAGGTTTGGTATCCACTGGGCCTGAAGGACCCATTGTATTAATCTCATGTGTAGTCTAGCTAAGGGGACTATGGGGATGGCAGCAGCCAATGATCCCAAGGCTTGAAGAATCTCCCTTGCAGACACCTTGCTTTGACAGAGTATCACCTGAACTTGTGCCCTGAGTCTCTGAAGCCTGTGGAGAGGAATTGAGATTAGGCTTGACTGTGTGTTGAATACTGCCCCTATGAATTCCAGTTGTTGTGATGGTTGAAGGTTTGATTTCTCCCAATGTATGGTGATGCCTAATGACTCCACTAGAACCAATGTGTAGCAGAGGGCCCTGATCAGAAGATGCTTGGTGGGGGTGGAGAGGAGCCAATTGTCTAGATCTGGAAACACCTGGAATCCCTGAAGTCCCAGATGAGCTGTTACCACTGCAAGACATTTTGTGAACACTCTGGAGGCTGTCGAGAGACCGAAAGGCAAGGCTCTGAATTGATAGTGATTGGCTCCCAACCGGAAGTGAAGGAGGCTCCTGGAGCACTTGTCCATCTTGATATGGTAATATACATCCCGGAGATCTAATGAGCACATCCACACACCATCCCACAGAAAGTGGAGGATGGATTGAATTGTGACCATGCGGAACTTGGTCTGAACTACTGATTTGTTTAGTTGACTGAGATCAAGAATGGGCCTCCAGTCTCCTGTTTTCTTTGGCACCAAAAAGAATCTTGAGTAGAACCCTGATCTGCACTGATCTGAGGGAATCTGTTGTATGGCTCGTTTTTGAAGTAGCTTTCATATTTCGGAAGCTGCCTCCTCCCTTTGAGTGGGTGGAAAATCGAGAAGGGATTTTGGAGGTCTTGGATAGGATATTAGTGGAATATGGTAGCCTCTGGTAATGATTCTCTCCACCCACTGATTGTTCATAATGGATAGCCAGGCAGCTTGGTGCAGAGAGAAATGCTCCCCGACTGCTTCCAGAGGAAAGCAATCGGGCAGCACCTCAGGAGCGCTGATATGGTCTACCTGAGAAGGAATCTCTGGAGCCCTAGTTCCAGGGGCCCCCCTCTGCCCCCAAAGGGACGTCTTCCATTACTGGAGCGCTGATATGGTCTACCTGAGAAGGAATCTCTGGAGCCCTAGTTCCAGGGGCCCCCTCTGCCCCAAAAGGGATGTCTTCCATTACTGGAACCCCCTCTGCCTCTGGAGGAGTCCTCACCATGTGCGTCTTGGAAAGGACTTTGAGACTTCTTGTGCCACATCTTTCTGCTCCTCTGATTCCTGGAGAAGGAATGCTGAGGTTTGGAAAAGCGTAGGCCAATGGCAGACAAGGTTTTCCATCTTGCTCGCACCTGACTAGTGTATCCTTGACCTTAGCACCAAACAGAGCTGAAGGCTCAATAGGGGCATTTAGAAAGGAAGACTTGAAGGAGTCCGTGAGGTCACAGATGCACATCCAGGCATGACGTCTCATGACTACACCTGCACCCACAGCTCTAGCTTCTCCTTCGGTTGTGTGTGACAGCAACCTCATGGATGAATTAGATATGGATTCTAGGCTGGCAAGTTGAGAAGCAACTTTATCCTGTGCTCCATCCAATACTTAACCCCTGAGGGTTCCGGAGAGTTCGGAGATAAGATCTCTCTGGATCCTCGTAAAATGTGCCAGAAATTTCAGAGACCTAACCGCGAAGGTCACTGATGCAAAGACTTGCTTTCCTAACCTGTCCACTGCCCGGGACTCTCTGTTGGGTGGGTGAACAGCAGAACTCTCTTCTGCAAGGTCCTTTTTTGTGGCAGATGCCACCACCATAGTGTCCATTGGTAAGCCTCTGGACCAATGGGGTTGATCCTCTGGAGGGGAGAGTACTTTGTCTGATCTCCTGGGGATGGCCTCAATGGAGTCGGGGTTCTTCCAAGCCCGTTGCATGATGAGTTTAACCAAATCATTGGTGGGGGGGGGGTCACCCAAGAAGTAGAGAGCCGAGAGCAAAAGGCCTGCAGGAATACGGATTCCTCTGAGGAAAGGATTGAGGACTTCCAGTCACCCCTCTGTTTCACGATTTCCATGATGTCTCCAAAGGACACATCATCAGGGGGTGACCGTGGGGACCCTTCCCCATTATCGTAGTCCATATCCTCTGTGAGGGACTCCTCCCGGGAGTCCGTGTGTTTCCTCTTACACACCCATTTCCAAGGGGGTTCTTCAGTGAAAACATCCGAAGACTCGGAAAGTGAAATACCCTGGACAGGGGTCTCCAGGGCCTTGCACTCTCGGAGTCCTGGGGGAGTGGCCTTTGACAGCTGTGGCTCAGAGGGAACTGGGAGAATAACCAACTGTGGAGGATTGCTAGCAACATGCACCCTCTCCATCACCTGGAAAGCGGGCACACCCGAAGAGGAATGGGAGCTCAGAACTGAAGAAGACAAAATCGGAACCGGGGTCATACCCTATTCCAGACGGTCCTCCTGGGGACAGAGCCTCAATCAAGCTAGGAGTTGTAGCCACCCTCTGCTCTGAAGTCGAGGCCGACACAACCGTCGGAACCAACACCGGAACCGGGGGCTCCATCTCCCAAGCATGAGACTGAGGAAGAGTGTGTGCCGATGGAACTGGCACCCAAAGGGATCTCAGAGCCTCAGACAGAGTTGTTGTTGGCACCGAGGAAGGAATTCTTCTAGTAAAAGTTGGATAGATGAGCCTTGGAACTGAGGGGTCCAAGAGAGGAGAGTAAATAGGGGTTGCTGGAGAAATAGACCCAAAGCCAGGAGCAGGATAGGGTCTAGGTGGATTTGAGATTCCCTTAGCAGTCAGTAGCTGATAAAAAGGCGCACCACATCCAATTCGGAAAGGCTCCTGGTGGATCTCACTGATGCCCCTGAGGGGGAGTCAGGCCGGTCCAAAAAGGGGCTGCAGGCTTGTCTGGGAAATGGGTCCATATTGGATGAGTATCAGGTCTGTGGTGTGTCACAGAATGGCACCAATGATTCCAGTTTTGCAACAGGTAATAAAGATATGGTCGGAGCCGTGAATGGGCTCGGAGCAGAAGTCACTATAGGGGTGGAAGACAGGAACGGTTCCGAGGTAGTTGTCGGAACCGATATTGGAGTTGAAATGGGCGAAGTCAGTGCCGATAAAGAAATTGATACACTGGTCGGTACCAAGGCCATAGGCGGTGCCGTAATTGTCGGTGCCAGGGTGGGCGTCAATGAGGCTACCTCGGTAAACTTCATTGGAACCGAGCTCGGAGACGATGTGGTAGTCAGCACCAGGGAGGCAGAACAGTGCTCAGATGAGGACTTATGGACCTTGCGCTTGTGACCTTTACCACTGTCACTGGCCGGTGAAGAGGGGTTCAATTGAGGACATTTCTTTTCCGAAGGAGGGGGTGAGACCTCCATCGCAGAAATGGCCTCCAAAAAAGACGAAGCAAGCAGGCCCTTTAAAATAAGTTTGCTACGATGTTCATTCAGTGTCCGCTGACTAAACTAGCACAGATATTCCATGGGGGTTTCACCAACAAATGCGGAAACCCCAACCAGTATTCACATTTTTCATGAAGAGCAGTGTCTAAACCCCATAGTTCCCTTCTTTTCAGACATCCCAGAACACACTCTCGCACACAAGGGAAAGAGAGAGGAAATGAAGGGGAGTGAGAGAAAGCAAATACCAACAATGGTAACAAGATACCGTAAAGGTAGAAAGTTAGAAATACCAAGAAATTACCAACAATGGTAGGAGAGAAATACCTGTGGGTAGAAGTGAAGCAATATAGAACAAGAACAAGTTATAAAAGGAGAAAAAACTTTTTCAAACTAGTAAATATATCTGAAAAAGGCACTTAGCTGGAGAGCTCGATGAAATGCTGCTATATGGCTGTGCAGCAAATGAGATCTGAGGTAACTGAGCAAAGGGCATTGTGGGTAGCAGCTTAGCTTGAGAGTTTTTGGTGCACACAAGCTTAGTATAAGGCCAACTTGGTTCTGAGGGCTTGGAACCGAAACCATTAGTGATGAATAGGAAGAAGATTAACAACTTCAGATCTGTTCAGGGTGTTGTTTGTATTGCAATATATTACAATATTACTGGAAAAGACTTTGAATGCACTATTATCACTGTAAAGAATATTTCTTACTGATAACACTGCTATTGTTTTCATAACTTGTACTGTTCGCAAAATATTTATATTTGTTTCTCTTATGCATTTTAAGTTTTTCAAAAAATACTCTGGAATGCATGGATGTGTAGGCTGCTAGAAGTTTGGCATTCCACACCACGTAGGTGTTATTGAGTTAAGATTTGTCAAACAGTATGATGTGCTTGAGCTTCATGTCCAAGTTATCATAGGCAAAGTCCCAAAAATATCCTTGCAAGTTATAGGGCTCCTCTATTACCCATGAAATACATAGCTCTTACTTAAATACAGGGGACAGTTTCTGTTCAACCCAGCACCATTTTCATGGTAACTTTAACTGTCCACTACAAACTGGAAGCATCGGAAGTCATACACAAGCATAAACACACAGGTTTAGTGATTCCTGGATTTTGTTAAAACAAAATCCCTAGATGAGATAGTCTGTATGCCCACTAGGGACACAAACATCATTGATTTGTCCTCACAAATATGGGAAAATGCTACACCCTGTAGTGTAATGACCTAATTGGTCAGGTCAGACCATAAAGCTGTCTCCTTTGAAACAAAAATAAAACCCAAGACAAAAGCAAACCCTGGTACTTTTAAGAATTATTCAAAGGCAAGCTTCCTATTATTGGCACCCCACCAAACCCTGACATTACTACCTATGTGGAATTGTTCAGGGAAACCCTGTACAAGCATGTTACTAGGTGCATTGAAGCAGCTGTACCTACCAGGAAGAAGAAATAAATTCTGAAACAAGACACAATAGTGGAATCCCAGTATCAATACTTTATTTATCAAAAAAAAAAAAAAAAGAAAATAATGGCAAAAATTAGGAAGTGCAATGCCCAGCAAGGTAAAAAAAAAAACTCTCATCAATCTAAACAAGCAGCTTAGGGGCTAATCAACTCTACCAAAGCTAAGCCTGAGGAGAAAAATAGCCCCTCAGGCCAGGGACAAGCACAAGGCTTTCTTCAGCTATGTCTGCAGACTCAAAGGCAATACACAGCAATATGCTGAAGTAATTGTAAATGGACTCACTTATACTGAGCAGGAAGATATAGCAAATCTACTGGCTGACAAAGTTTGCTCTAGTTTTACTCTCTTACCCCAGACACCCCTTAGGAAATACCCTCAACCATAACTCATAGCTATCACTAGAAAACAGGTTCTAAATGCACTCTCTAAGGCTAAGAACACTGCATTAATGGGCCCCAGTAATACCCTAGGAGGACTCCTTAATAGCATGAAGCAAACCATTAGGACCACTAAAAATCATTATTTAACCATAGCCTCCAGAAAGGCTTTGTGCCAAGTGAATGGAGGACTGCAACCAACATCCCTCTATACAAGGGCAGACCAACTACAGACCCATAAGTCGGACTTGTCTCATATGAAAACCATATAAAGAATTACTGTGGAAATAAACAATGACATAGGAAAATTTCAGTCACTAGATCTGCTCAGTTTGGTTTCATCAAGGGGTAGGTCATGCCTACTCACTCTGGTGGACTTCTTTGAGATGATCACAAAGCAATAGATGACAAGAAGACAGAGCATACTGCCCACCTTGACCCGGCCAAAGCTTCTGACACAATACCCCACTCAGGCATTTTTGACAAACTCATGAAATTAAGTATAAACCCCTGCTGTCACCCACTGAATAGCCAGCTGGCTCACAGGTAGGGCCTAAAAATTTAGAAATGGGGAGTCTACCTCTACAACAAGGCCAATCACTAGTGGAGTACCTCACTGCTTGGTGCTGGGGACACTTCTTTTTGGCATCTATTTCTATGAGGTCAAGGCCAACATCAAGGGCCCTCTGGCTGACCAAGTTTCCAGACAGTAACAAACTGGGTCCACAGAATTCCCCTTTGACACAAATACCCTCAAAAATACCCTCAAAGAATGCTCATAACTCAGACAAATAACTGGTGTCAGAAAATGCATAATAGTATCCTTTGGGAAGACAGCTACCCATGGAAACTACCACATTGACAATACACTCCTAAGAATAAACACAGTGGTCAAGATCTGGAAACGTATGCAGACAGCAACCTGACCTTTGATCATCATGTGTCTATGTTGGTAAGGAAATCATTACATGTTATGCAACTTATAAATAAGGGTAAGGTATCTAGTCCAAGGATGTCACTGTTCTGCTGTACTTGGCCCTCATCAGACCAAAATACAGCACTCCCTTTGGTATGTACCTGACTAAGCAAATGCAACAACTGCAGTATCCACAGAGGTTCTTCTCAAAATGAATGCAGGGTGTAAACAATGTCCTATGTGAATGGCCTCGAAGCCCTGTCCCTGTACTCGGAAACCTACTAGCTGCTGGGAGGTTATTGCTCTGATTCCTTTTGCATTTATTACATTGCCCTGATTCATTTTGTACTATTGTACATGGATCTTGAATAAAAAGCATTAGTAGACCACCTCACTCACCTGGTAATCAAACTAACATAAAAAATAAAATAAATAAAATCTATGCCTGGTCCACTGATGGACCTGTTTCACATCAGTAACCTGATGTAGGGACATAAATCTTGCTTCCAACATCAACATAAATAGGACATACTGAAGGGACAGGTATGGGTGTCAGAGACCATCATTTCTCCTGGAGCAAGTTTCCCATCCATGTCAAGCAGAGCTCTTCCATAACTCAATTCAAGTGTAACTTCGAACAGTGGATAAGAAATCAGAAATTTACCTCTGGTCTGGCATCTATGTCTCTAACAGATAGAGGCAGCTTGTAAATGTTTCACTACCCATCCCCAAGTCTGTATATGCCCCATAAAACAACCCTAGACTACCAACCTGCAGTTGAGAAGAAAGGCTAGGTTCAAAAAGGCCTCCAGGGGTCATTAGCCTAGTAATCATCTATGAGCTTATAAGAATGTTACGGACAATGGAAAAGGGGAGTAATAAAACTAACTGTTAGAGGGGGTCCAATAGTGCTAGAAGAGGAAATAAGATAACAATGGTAGATTTGTAGTAGTAAGCGGCTATTGGCAGAAAGTGCAATTAAGAGCTTAAGAAGATTTTTAGAGGAATAATCAGCTTTCAGCAGGGAATTTATTTATGGGTGGGGATGAGAACTTAATTTGCAATATTGAAGCTGTACTGGGGAACCCAGACAGAAAAATATAACAAAAGAGGGCAGATTTCTGAAGAATTCATGAAAATATTTGGTATGGAAGAATTCAGTAGTAGGAACTCAGACATAATTTGCATATTATACCCTAGGGTACAATAACTGGGCTAGACTGGATAGAAAATATATTTTAAAGAAACATGTTAATTTCATTTAAAGCTTTGACACACATCCAGTAGCTAGTTCATGCACAGATAAAAAGTAAGACAGAAATGCAGGGAATTAAGTAAATATGAGAGACTGGCACCTTTCTACTTACTAGGTAAAAAGACAGGAATTTAAGGAATGGGTAGTGGAAATTACTCGATAGTTATTGGGGAAGATAGAAATTTCTTCATAAGGGATAGCTAGTGAGCGAAATACAGTGAAACTGGGGTTTAACAACAGAAATAAAAGAGAGAGAGAGGGAGTTAAGGAATAATATGAATTATTTAGAGAAACTGATAAAGGTTAAAGTACTGCAGAATAAGGGGGAATCTCACAGAACAAGATACGTGTTAACTGCAGAGTGCTAAAGGGATAATAAGGGAGTATCTGGATAATATACATGAGTTTAGAAAGACTGCTGTTAAACAGCTATTTTTGATCACTCCAGAGCACAAAATCTTTTATCATGACTTGGGTAACAGAAAATAGAAAGGGTTGTCATCAAACTCACGAAGCCTATGCCAAATACAGAGGAATTAGAGTTCAGAAATTTATGAAAAACTGTATAAAAGAAAGGAATGTGGAAACCAAGGAAACCACCAATGGAAGTTTTTATGGAAGACATAATTATGCCAATGTTATAGGAAGATGAGGCTGAACAACTAATTATTAAGATGGGAAGTGAGGAGATAAAAATGGTAATGTATAATCAATCTACTGGGTATTCCAGTGGAAAGAAGGGGAGGAAAGAAAGTGATAAAGATTTTGAACATTTTGTTTAATACTATTTTAAAAAGAGGAGAACCACTAGGATCTTGGAAGAAATCTATGGTGGCTGTATTACCAAAACAGTGTAAATGCCCATCTGACCAAGGTTATATAGAACCATTTCAGGTTTAAACCATGATTTTAAAGTGTCTGTACTAGCTAAGGGAATCAATCTAATTATCCCAAAGGAAGCAGAATGTAATAAAATACTGCTGTTGTTGATTGGTCTTGATGCAGAGAAAGTATTTGCTAGAGTAAGCTAAGATTTTATGAGTAGGGCAATGGAAGTATTTGCATTCCTTGATACAATAACAGGGTTATTTAACCACACACGCACTCGGGTCCCTCAACAACAGGTACAAATATGACTCTGTCATTGTACATGTGGGTGTGAATGATCTGAGATGTACCTCCCTGGACTACATGAAAAGAGACAGGAGGAGCTCTCAGATTATGTAGCCCAGGCGGGAATGACCCTAGCCCTGAGAAGCATCCTACCATCACCCAGAATGATACCACAGTACAAGCAGAAAATGATCGATTTCAACAATTGGCTAAGTTTCTGGTGTCATTCTAAGGGGATCCAGTATCTGTCTGCCTGGGATGACATGATTGACAGACCTCGATGCTTTGCCAGAGATGGCCTGCATCTGTCACCCCTGGGTTTCTGGATACTGGCCAAGGCTCTTGCCACCCCTATAGTGCCTTTTTTTAGGCGTTGCTCCGAAGACCAAATTACCACCATAACAGCTACAAACAAATGCAATCTGAGGGTCATGTTTCTCAATGCTAGAAGTCTAAATCTCAAAATACACTCGCTTGAAGCACTCCTTAAAATGGAGAACATCGACATTTATTCTGTAACAGAGACCTGGTTCAAGGCAGCAGAAAGCACCCCTGCACTACCAGGCTATAACTTATTCCACACCTTTCGGCCCCAGAACTTGGACTGAAGCTCCAAAGGCAGTGGTGTTTCCATATTCATAAAAGATGCGCACACCTCCAGACTGGTAGCCCAACATAACACATCAGAGATACTTCAGGTGCAGCTAACATTGGGTAAGACAGTGATTCAGGTCATAGCCTGCATAGGTCCCCAACCATGTCCCAAGACTTGCACTCCATGTTCCTAAGCACCCTGGAGAATATTAGGGTCCTACCTAACACACTCTAATTAGGTGACTTCAACTACCCCTCCTTTAACTGGGAAAACTACTCATGTACCAATACACTTGCCCAACATTTCCTGGAGTTCATTAATTCTAATGCCCTGGACCAGCTCGTTCTTACCTCCACTACAGGTAGCAACATTCTTGACCTGGTCATTACTAACATGGGCGACTGTTGCTCTACACCAATAATCATCTCCTCCCTGGTTAGATCCAACCACAAACTAATCACCTTGGAAATCCACATCCCTCCCACCCCCCTTGCAAAGGTAACCACCATGAAAAACTTCTCCAAAGCTAACTTTGGGCTCCTAAAATCAGAGGTGGCTAACTTTACAGCACCCATGCAAATGGAGAACAGTTGTATGACCGCTGAATCATACACCAATGCACTGTACGAACATGTACACAAATGCATGGATCGCGCCATACCCAACAGAACCAAGACGGTCTCTTCCAAAAAAAGAAAGCCAATCCGGTGGTCCCCTGCCATAAACAATCTCTACAACAGAAGGAGGAAACTGATGCAGAATGAGGTGAAGTTCCAAGACTGGAAAAACTCCCTTATCAGCCTCAACAAAAGGTTGAGATCCCTCATCAAATCCTCTAAAGCTAGCTATGAGAACAGAATTGCAGCAGATAGTAAAGACAACCACAAGGCCTTGTATAGTTATGCAAAGAACCTCCACGATTTGCTCTGAGCTACTACACAATGGTACCTCCTATACCAAGCCAACAGATATTGCCAATATACTGGTCGACAGATTCAGTGTCAAATTTACCCCCCCCCCCCCCCCCCCCCAGGATCAATCACAATACCAGTAGATTGCCAGGCACCCAGTATTACTGCTGCACAGATTAAAACAGCACTGTCCAAGGCCAAGAATACAGCTTCTGTGGGACATGACAATATCCCTGTGTTCTACATGAACTACAGAGTGAACTGGCACTTCACTTGTGTGCCCTGTTCAATCACAGCCTCACCTCAGGCTTTGTCCCTACCGAATGGTGCACTGCTACAGTCATCCCTCTCCACAAAGTAAGAGTGACTACAGACCCTGTGAACTATCCCCCCCATTAACCTGAAAGCCTGATATGCAAAGCTATGGAATGCATCATCATGGACCTAATAAACAAGGATATAGGGAATGTCCAAACTCTGGATCCCACACAGTTTCGTTTTGTGAAGGGTAGATCATGCCTGCTCAACTTGGTTGACTTCTTTGAGTCAGTCACCAGAGCTGTGGATGAAGGCAAGGTGGTTTATACAGCCTACCTTGATCTGGCCAAGGCTTCTGATATCATAGAAAAACTCACTAAGCTAGGCATCAACCCCTAGATCACTAGGTGGGTTGCAAACTGGCTCACAGATAGAACTCTCAGTGTGAAAGTAGCTGACTCCAAGTCAGACTGCTGACTAGTCATGAGTGGAGTCCCACATGGTTCGGTCCTGGTTCCTCTCCTGTTTGCTATCGACTTCTCTGAAGTCCAGGCCAAAACAAAGGGACTCTGACTGACAAAGTTCGCAGACAATTGCAAGTTGGGAGCTATTATTAACTCCCCAAGTGATGTTGACATTCTACAGAATGGCCTCACTGAGACCGACTGGTGTCAGAACCATGGTCTTAAGCTCAGTGCCAAAAAATGTGTCGTCATCCTCTTTAGGAAAAAACAGGTTCCCATGAATTACCACACTGATGGTAGCCCACTGACACAGAAGGCATTATAAGAGATCTGGGAACACAGGTTGACAGCAACCTCTCTTTTGATCACCACATTGCCATTATGGTCAGAAAGTCCAACTATGTGGCACATCTCATTACTAAGGGTTTTGCATCCAGGAAGAAAGAGGTCATTGTCTTCCTCTACTCTTCCCTCATTAGGCCAATCATTGAGTACAATGTCCCATTTGGCATGTACCTCACTAGACACCCGCAACAACAGGAGAGGCCGCAAAAGTACCTCACAAAGAGAATCCTAGGCCTTAAACACTTGCCCTATATGGGCAGACTCAAAAAACTCCAACTATTCTCTGTCTCATATCGCCTACTTAGAGGCGATCTTTGCTTGACTTACAAAGCCATGTCTGACCCAGTTCTGTTAGAAATGCTGCAGCTAAAGAAATCCCAATCCCTCCACACCACATGCTTCAGAGACCTCAACCTCATTACCACAAGCAACAGAACATGCTGGAGGGACAGGTTCATAACCCAGAGACTGTCCATGCTATGGAATAGACTTTCCATACATGTCAAGCAGAGCACCTCGCTGACCCTCTTCAAGAGAAATCTTGATGAGTGGATGGGAAACAGAAAATTCACCCTGAGGATAACTCCAGTGGCTCTACTCGACAGAGGCACTGGGAACTAAGGTTGGGTGGCACTATGCCAGGGTAATCCTATGGCTAGGCTTGTAAAGGGCCCAGGGACATTAGCATAGTACAAACCTATGAGCCTATAAGATATAAGAAAGATGAAGGGCAAGAATTAAGACGGGTGGGGTCCTCTTTGATAAACTGTGTGATAAACAGAGGAACCAGGCAGGGGTGTCCTCTTTCTCTTTTACTGTTTTACATTTACAGACATTGGCAAAGAAAATAATGGAGTCATAAATTCAAGGATATAATTGGTATGCTAATCAAGAAAAGTTGGCTTTATTTGTAGATATTACTTTGTACTTGATAAATCCAGGAAAGGAAATTTTGGTGTTAAGAACGTTTTGAGACAGGTACAAGTCTTTTCAGGATATAAAATTAATGAAGGCAAAACAAAGGCTGCAGCAGTAAATTATGTACCCACACATAAAATGGTTCAGCAATACTCATATTTATGAGGAAATGATAGGATGAAGTATTTAAGTGTATGAATTAAAAAGGATTCTGTTAAGGCAGCTATGGATATATGGGAAGAGACCAAACAAAAGATAACACAGAAACTTGAAAAAACTAGAAACTCCTTTATGGATATGATAGTGCAATACAAGCAGTGAAAATGTTTTAAGTCCTTTTAATTTTCTACACAAGTCAAGCATATTTTAGCAACCAGAAAAGAAGTTGTGGATAATAAATTAATGAAGAGTTGGAGGAATTTATTTGGGGTGGAAAGAGCGAGAAAGTTAAGTGGGATAAGCTGATCCATCCTCTAGAAAAAGTGGATTAGGATTACCTGATTTGTATGGATATTTTAGAACTATACAGTTAATGCTCATATATAAAACAACCAGAAGTTTCTAAATCAAAACGGAAAGGGATGAAGAAATGCGTGGGGGCAGTAGTTCAAGAAATGAGAGTAGGATTTTGGAAGCATATTCTCGTGGAGAATAAAAATAACCATGCAGAATATTATATTTATAAAGTTGCAGAAAGCATTCTAAGAACTAAGTCAACACTGGAACAGAGAAATAGATTTTGGCAATAGAGCTGACTGCAAATAGGAGTACAGAAAATAGGCAAGACTGGTGCTGGAATTTAATGAAGCAAGCTGACAAGGAAAGCAAGGGAGGGACCAAATAACTCGAGTCAGAAAGATAATAGAGGGGAATGCAGCCAAGAAATAGTTTGGACCATGGGTTAGAGATTGCTTCTCAGAGTACAGCCAACAGAAAGGGATAGGGGAGTCCTAAGTAAAAGCTCAGCTCTAATAGAGTTTTTAGTTGAGTCTGGAACAGTTGCTGTTGTTATAAATGGATAATTAGTAGTGTATATACAATTTTACAATGATAACTGTAAGAATCAATTACAGGAGTTTAGAAAAGTTTGTTAGAAAAGCACTTTACAAAGGAACAATGGAAGTACAGATGTACGGCTCCTAAGTATGCAACTAGGGCCAGAAGATTTAGGATTTTGCTTGGAAGTCTTTGCTAGGTTTTCTATACCCCAAATAAACTTAAAATAATTTTTCCTCAGGTAGACAGCAAATGGTGGAGATGTAATAGAATAGACAGGTAACTGGGATTGTGTTTTGGGGGAGTTTAGCGAGCTAACAGATTTTAAAACTTCCCTGCAGAGTACTCTGTCAAACATATTAGGGCAGCAAATGGCTGTAACTAAGAAAATGATTCTCTTGAGCTGGGAAACAAGATCTGAATTTTCTAGACATAGCAAGGCCTTATTAAGTTTAATGCTATTGGCTGCCAAAAAAGCAAATTGCTAGGAAAACAGGAATCAAAATCTAAATCAGCTGGAACTGAAATACTGAATATTATGAGAGAGAAAATAACTGGAAATGGGATCTTTATTAAAGGGAGGAAGCAAGTTACAAAGAAACAAATGCAATTTGGGGGCACAATACACACAGAATAATGTTCAGCAGGAGTGTTTTAAGGAAAGGGAAGAATTAAGCAATTAACGTAACGAAGCAAATAAGAAGTTATGTGCTCACCATAAGTTTCCATTTCGCCTATATTCTTGCTGGTTGAGTTCAGAACCGAGCATCGGTTCCGACTCGGCCTAATACAAAAGCTTGAGAGCTTCCACTGGCTCGAGGATGACCCCTATCCCATGATGCACTGGGTAAGATACCCATATCTTATTTGCAAGCGAGAGAAACAGTAGTATCTGTAGCTATTTATACCTACTGATTGTCTAGTTGTAAAAGGAAGGAAATCAGAGACTCCAAACCAACATAACTCTATATATATATATATATATATATATATATATATATATATATATGTATATACAAATTATCCACCCGTTCCTCCAGGAATGAAGGAGGGGGAAGGTGGGTGGGACACAAGAATATAAGTGAGATGGACAACAAACATGGAATGTTATGGTGAGTACATATCTTCTTAATGTTATGTTGTCCTATCTCGCTGTAATTCTTGCTGGTTGGGACTGCATCCCTAGCACCTTTATCCTATGGTGGCTCAAGAAAAAAAATTCTTTAATACAATGGAGCCAAAGGAAGACCTGTTCCAGGAGATTACATCTACTTTGTAATGCGTAATGAAAGTATGGGGTCTCACACAAGTGGCAGCTGCACAAATAGAATCCATAGGAAGTCTTGCTTGAAAGGCAGAGGATGTTGAGACTGCTCTTGTAGAGTGACCTTACACTTTGCCTGGTAATCGTCTGTTGTTATTACTGTAAGAAAAGGAAATACAGTCCGTAAGCCAGTTAGACAAATTTACTTTTGAAACTGGCAGTCCTTTCCTATTGTCTGAAAATGACATGAAAGTCTGGTCAGTCTTTCTGAAATCTTTGGTCCTATGCAAATAGAAACTTAGCTGTCTGTGAACATCTAATTGATGTAATCTATATACTGCCTTGACGCTATAGTTAGGAAAGAACACTGGTAATTCAATAGATTGGTTTAGATTGTTTTCTGAACAAACTTTAGGTAAGAAAGAGAGATTAGTTCTTAAGGAAACCCTATCTTTGTGAAAAACTATATATGGAGGGCATACAGAAAGAGCTTGAAGTTCTGACACCCACATGGCAGAGGTAATAGCTACTAAGAAAAGAGTTTTCAATGATAAAAACTTTATATCACAAGATGACGCAGGCTCAAAAGGTGGCAAGACTAATGCAGATAGGACAAAATTCAGATCCCAAGGTGTTAGGGGTTCTCTGATCGGAGGCCTGAGCAAGAAAGTACCTTTTAGAAAGGCCTTACATAGCCTATGGGACATAATAGACACTCCCATGTCTCCCGTATGAAAACTAGATATGGCTGCCAATTGAACTCTGATAGCTGCTGCAGCCCCTTCATCAAAAAGTTTAGAGAGAAATTCCAGACTTGATGTGATGTAAAAGGTTCTATATTGTGTTTAGCAGCCCAGTAAGAAAATCTTTTCCATTTACTAGAATATGGTTTTCTTGTAGATGGTATGCAGGAAGAAACAAGGATATGTTTAACTGAAGGGGTAATCATAACACCTGGCTAAGTGTGGAATTGGAGCAGCCATGCTGTCAATTTGAGGGTGTGGATGGATGGATGGATGAAACGTTCCCAATGAGTAGGTTAAGAGGTCTGGAACTGGGTCCAAAATCCACAGTTCCTTCAGCAAATGGGTCCAAAGAAAGGGGAAACAAACTTGTCGAGGCCAGTAAGGTGCAATGAGAATCATAGTGCTTTTCAATGTAATGGCTTTCTGAAGTATTTTGGGTATTAGGCGAAAGGCATAGAGAAGTCCCGAGGGCCAATCGTGAACAAGTGCATCCCTTGGTGACTTCCCTGGAGGGGGAATGAGGGCAAAGTAGCTGCTGCATTTGGCATTCATGGAGGTGGCAAAGAGGTCGCAGCAAGGCTGGCCCTATTTCCGGAAGATCTCTTCAGCAACTTCTAATTTTAGGGACCAGTCGTGAGGCAACAGAATCGCTCTGCTGAGTTTGTCCGCTATCACACTGGATTTCCCTGGGATATGCGTTGCTATCAGAAAATGTTGAGAAGTGATCGCCCATTGCCACATCTGTAGTGCCTCTCAACACAGGTGATAAGATTTGTTTCCTCCGTTTGTTTATATACCACACTACTGACTTGCTGTCTGTCTGAATTGCAACAGTTCCCATGGAAAGAGAGTCCTGAAATGCCTGCAATGCATAGAGCACCACTCTCATCTCTAGGACATTGATGTGCAAGTGGCTCTCGTGTTCTTTCCATAGGCCTTGGACAGTCATTCTCAGATAATGCCCCCCCACCCGATCTGGGAAGCATCTGTGGTCAGTACTGCTGTTGGTTGTGGGGCTACAAACTGGCAGCCTAAGTACAACTGTTCTGTTCGAAGCCACCAGAGCAGGTCTTTTTTGCATGATTCTGTAATGATTATCTGATGTGATAGAGGAAGATCTTCCACTGATCACTGGGCAAAGAGTAACCACTGCAGAATCCTCATATGCAGCCATGCTAGGGGAACTAGAAGGATTGCAGCTGCCATAGTACCTTGGACCTGTAACACAATTCTGGCTTGAACTTTCCTTTTTGATATCAAGATCCTGACCTATTGGTGAATGGACTGGATTCTCTCGGAGGTAAGTTTTGCCACCATCTATTTTGAGTCTAATTCTGCGCCTAAGAAAGTAATATGTTGTGAAGGCGACAAGGCAGACTTTTTTAAGTCTTTAATGACATTTTAAGTAAGAAATGTATTTAATGGTTTAATTGTTTAACCAATTGTGATTTTAATATTAAATAAGGATAGTGGGTAAATGTTTTACTCTGTACTTCTGGAAGGCAATGGTTGCCGAGACGCTAGAGAGAGAGTGGGCAAATAAACCCCCCTTTTTGTGGATTCTACTGACTTTGGCTTTTTCTTCAGTGGTTTTTATTAGATTTTACTGTAATGCCTATCCTGGTGCATAGAAGCATTGTTTCATCCCTTGCTTTTAGTAGTAGAGGCTTGGTGGTAGCGGTCAGGAGCCAGTTGTCTAGATATGTAAACGCATGGAATCCTTGATGCCTCAAGTGAGCCGTAACCACTGCCATGCATTTGGTTTACACTCTGGGGGCTGCAGTGAGGCCAAAGAGCTGGGCTGAAACTAATAGTGACTGGCTCCCAGCCAAGAGTGCAAATGTCTCCTGGATCACTTGTCTATTTTTATGTGGTAATACGCATCCTGAAGATCTATCGGGCACATCCAATTGTCTTTCCCTAGAAAAGGGAATATTGACTGCAGTGTCACCATCCAGAACTTTGACTTTTTTTACAGATTTGTTCAATTTTCTGAGATCCAGGTCTTCAGATCTCCAAGTCTCCTGTCTTTTTTGGAACTAAAAAAAACCTTGAATAAGTTCTGGATCCAATTTGGTCTGCGGGAACATCTTGGATGAATCTTTTTTCTAGCAACCTGAGTATCTCCTGTATTCCATGGTCCCTCTGACCGGGTGAAACATCTGGAATGGGCAAATTTATGGGAGGGAGACAGGAAAAATGTATGTAATAACCTCTGGATATGATTGTTTGTACCCATTTGTCTCCAGTGATTTATAGCCAGGCATTTGGGTACAGTGACAAGCGTCCCCCGACTTCCTCCAGAGAAGAGCAGGCAGGCCTCCCTTCAGGAGCACTGGAAGGGCCTGCCAGAGAATGTATCTCTGTCACCCTAATTCTGCAGACCCCCTCTGCCATGAGGTTGGCACCTTCCTTTACTACCTCCCCCTCTGCCCCTTGGGGAAGCGTCACCACGTGCATCAGAAAAAAAACATTTTGTGACTTGCGGAACCACATCTTCCTGCCTTTCTGACCTTTGGGATAAGGTTTAGATGGGGCAGAAAAATGGACTCCTACAGCAGACAAGGTTTTTCCTTCCTGCTCATACCTGGTCAAAGTATCATTCACCTTTGGTTCAAAAAGGGTTGAACCATCAAAGGGGGCATTGGCGAAGAAAGACTTGAAGGGATCAGCAAAGTTGCAAAGACGCATCCAGGAATGTTTCCTAAGGGAAATTCCTGCAGCTGCTGCTCTACTTTCCCCATCAGTTGCATAAGAAATCAGTCTCATGGAGGAGTTGACAATCGAGTTGAGGGTGAAGAGCTGTGAGGAAACTGTGTCTGCGGTTCTTGAAGCTACAGTACCCTGAAAGGTATCTCCTAGCTCTTTGAGGTAATCCCTTTGAAGCCTCGTAAAATGGGTCAGGTAATTCAGCGACCACAGGGTAAAGGCCGCTGAAGAAAAAGCACGCTTTCCATATCTGTCCATAGTCTGTGACTCTTTGTTGGGAGGATGAACAGATGAGAAGGTCTCTGATAACTCCTTCTTAGTAGTTGCCGCCACCAATCTCATCGCATCTACAGGGACTCCTTTGGACAGAAACTTCTTTTCAGTAGGGGTGGTAATAAATTTGTTTGGCCTACGCAGAACCAGTTCCACTGTATCAGGGGAAGTCAAGGCCTTATATGAAATAATGTTAAGTAGTTGGTTGTAGGGGGGAGTCACCCAGGAGGTGGAAGGGCAAGATCCAAAAGCCTCCAGGTATACAGATTCATCCTCTGAAGGGTTGGTGGGCTTCCGGCCACCCCTCTGTTTCAGGATCTCAAGGATGTCAGCAAAAGAGACATCCTCAGAGGGGGATCATGGGGACCCTTCAGACTCATCCAGATCGGTGTCCAATGTAACAGACTCAGGGAAGTCTATGTGCTTCCTCTTGCAAAGTCTCTTCCGAGAGACTTCCTCAGAGGGGATGATGCCACCTGTAGGGGCTTTCTGGGGCTATGGATCTCTATGCTGGGAAGGAGTGGATGAAGAAGAGACTAACACCAGCACTGTGAGGGAAGAGAAGATGGCTCCGAGAGTGGATCTGTCTAGGATGACAGCACTCTGTCCATCAGCTCAAAAGCCCCCTCACTCGACACTGAAGAGACCCTCCATTCCAAATATGCTGAGGATCTACTTTGAGGCAGAGCAGGTGGCTCCGAAGCCAATCTAGGAGCCGAGCTCAACCTCGCCGTGGCACTGTGGGGTAAAGTCGCCTCAGACAACTGTTCGCACCGACTCCCTTCCCTGCCCCCGACAGGTGAGTGTCAGCTTCCAGACACCTCAAAATCTGAAGGACCTGAAAACGTCAGAGCAGATACCAGAACCGATGATCCTGAAGGCGGTCCCAGTACCGACGGTTCCACTGCTATCGTACCCATACTCTCTGGCTCTGAAACCACCTCCAGGTTCAAAGGAGAAATTGGAGATGGTGCCTTGGACAGTCCCGAATCCTTTGCGGGTCTAAGACGATAAAATTTTTGCCAGTGCCGGAGTTTTAAGCAATCTCTTCACCACCTGCTCCATGTCATCATCAGATAAGCTCCTGGAGGAATGGGAGGATAATGAGGGAGATCTGGCCCTTCCCAAATGGGTGCTCTCAAGATCAGAGAGATCAGCTCCAAAGCAGGAGACCATCTCCTAACTGGCAACTCTGCTGGCTCTGAGGATACTGATGGAGCCGGAGAGATTGATTTTGCTTTGTCAGAACCAAGAGCCCTCGGTTCTGATGCAGTAACTTTTTTAGGAGGCTCCAAAGATGGAGCCGTAACAGCATGCCTTTTGGATACTGAATGGGAACTAGAGGTAGGTTTGGAGTTTTGAGAGTCTTCCAATGATTCCTGGAAAGGACCTTTTAACAGACATCTGACCATCAATTTATTTCTGCACTCTTGAAGGACCCTGCTGCTGAAACCATGGCAAATCATGCAAGGGTCTTGTAAGTGGATGGCACCCAGACAATATACACAACTAGTGTGCCCATCTGTGACAGACATCTTTTGAGTGCATTGATCGCACTTCTTAAAACCAGATTGCCTATGTTCTTTAGGTTCTTTTTCCTTTTCTTTCGACACTGTCAATAAACAAACCACCAATCACAAGAAGGAAGAAACTATTCTACTGCAATAACACTCAGAAGTAGAAGTAATATGAACTTTTTTTAAATATAAAACTTTTAAATATAAAGCTTCCCTAGAGAAAAAAGGAGCCTACTAAACTACTATAACACCACACAAGAAAATTCAAACAGCACACAATATAGCTTTCTCCAGAAAGCCATAGAACTGTCAGAGGATGGATCTAACCACTAATTTAACACTATTTATAACTATAACAAATATACAAATACACAATCTAGTGGTGGAGAATCTTCTAAGTTAAACTCCAAGGGAAGGTAAAGGCATGGGGAAGGGGAGCATCCCTTTAAGTTAAATGGGCCATCGAGAGCCCTCTAACTAAAATGGATCCCTCACAGAAACAATAGGGAAAACAATGCACTAAACAGTAAAAGGGATTTTAGCGAAGTCGATTGCACAATTAGAGATAGAAAACCTCAAAAACTGTTGAAAAATATGTAATTAAAGTCTACTCAGCCAATGAGCCAGCCAGAAGACATCCCGGTCGCTTGAGTGGCAAATGAGATCGGGGTATCTTACCCAGTGCATCATGGGATGGTATCAGCCTCGAGCCAGTGTCAGCTCTTGAGCTTTTGTATTAGGCTGAGTCAGAACCAATGCTTGGTTCTGAACCCAACCAGCAAGAATTACGGCAAGATAGGACAACTTAACATTAACCGTTATTACAAATAAAGAGAACATATTTAATATATAATTAAAAAAACATTAATACAATTTGTTTTCTTTTCTTTTACTGTATGCATGCTTATGGTTTAAGTGATAATTTAATAAAGGTGTTTAAAAATAAAAGAAGACAACACTTATTTAGGAAAATAAATGCAGAACCAGAGAAACACCAGCCTTAAAAGGGTCCAGATTATTGTTGTAGTACTAACTAGAAAATCTTTTCCATTTACTAATACATGATAGTTGTAGGTTTTCTTGCCTCCTTTAATACCTGCAAGCACATCCACAGAAAATAGGTGCCTAAAAGGTATTAATACTCTACCAGCTAGTCAGTTAGTGGCAGTTATTTGGCACTGAGATATATTGAACACCCCCATCTTGTGTGAATAGGTCCAGTCTGTGAGGAAGCTTGTTATTTTTGATCATGTCCAATAAATGGATTACCACTGTTGCCTGGGACAGATGGGAGTCACCACAGTGATCTTTGGGGAGTCCTTCTGAATCTCAGAATGACCCTGGATATTAGTAGAAAGGGTGGAAAAGCTTGCAGGAACATTGCTGCTCAATACAAAAAAAGAAAAAAAAATCATCTGTATTCCAGGCCTTCTTGCATGGAGTCCTGGAGCAGAACATTGCCAACTGATTATTGTGACTGGAAGCATCGAAGGTATTCCTCACTGCTGGAACAGTTCCTGGAAGACCCTCTGATTTATTTTCCATTTGTGAGGGTCTGTTGTGGTTCTGCTCAGCTTGTTTATTACAAAATGTTGCTCTGAAGGTATGTAAGATGACTGTAGAGTGAGATTGTTGGAAAACTCCAGCTTTACTCCGTTGCATATCGCCTACTCAGAGGTGATCTCTGCCTAACATACAAAGCTATGTCAAACCCAGAGCTGTTGGACATGCTCGACTTAAAGAAATCCCAATCCCTCCGAGCTATATGCTCTAGGGACCTAAACCTTGTCACCACAATAAACAGAACATGCCAGAGGGATAGATTCCTGTCCCAGAGACTTCCCATACTCTGGAATAAACTACCTATCTATATCAAACAAAGCTCCTCATTAGCACTTTTCAAGAAAAATCTTGAAGATTGGATGGGAGATAGGAAATTCACCCCGGGGGATCACCTCTGTGGCTCTGCTCGACAGTGGCACAGGAAAATAATTTTCTTGGGTGGCAAAAGCCAGGGTACCTTTTTGGCTGGGCTTGTATAGGCCCCAGGGCCGATAGCCTAGTACCTACCTATGAACTTATGAAAAGCTACATCACAGGCTACCGTGGCTAGTCTGCAAAGAGTAGGACCTGTTTTACCCCTACTTGTTTATGTACCACGTCACTATAATGCTTGTAATAGTCCTGGGGACAATAGACGATCGATTGCATTGAGATCACTTATGACTGCCAGAATCTCTTTTATCTTTGCATGTTTTGGTCTGTCTTTACTGTTCCAAAGACCCTGCACTATTATCCCCAAAGATGCTGCTCTCCAAGCAAAGTCTGAGACATCTCTTGTTACAGACTGTGCTGCAGCTGGAAGACAAAACTGAAGACCTGGATTCAGACAAAGCAAGAATCTCCATTCTCTAACCCCCAAAACTGGAAACAGGAGTGTAAAAGGATGTTCATATTGTGACTGCACTGATTTTAACTACCCCCGAATTTTTCTCATGTGGAGTCTTGCTAGATGAATCATGAGAATCATACATGTTATGAGAACTAATATCCTAAGAAATTCCATTGCTGAGTGACAGAGTGGAAAAACTTAGCAATAGATCTAGTTAGAGATCTACTTTTTTGTAGAATCTCTTTGAAGTGACATATTCAGGTGACACCCAAAGCAAACAATCTTGTAAGAAGGAAATATACAAGACGTTCGGATGTTCTCCTGGAACCCAAGTCTGTGCTGGACATCTCTTACCCAGCTGAGAGAGTTCTTATACTTTGAAAAAGACTGCAAAGACAAGCAAAACATCTAAGTAAGGAAAAAAATGTGAATACCTTGCAGTCTGCAGTGGGCTACCACTGGGGTCAGACACTTTGTAAACACCCTTGGCATAGTGGGTAATGTAAAGAACTGAAATTGTGATCCAGACATAGAAAACCTAAAGAAATGTCTGAAATCTGGAAGTATACGAATGTGATTAGATTTATAAAATGCTTAAGTCATCAGAATATTTAAATGGGGAATGAGAGGTAATAGGTTGTCAAGAGATAACATTTAGAACTAATATGCAACAAAGTCTAGAAGATTTAGGATTTTTGCCTGGAAGTGTTTACATAGGTAATTTTATGCCCCAAGTAGACTTCAGAAATATTTTCCTTAGGTGGATAGCAAATGTTGGAGGTGTGATGAAAGAAAGTAGTAGCTGGGAACATATTTTTGGAAGTATGATGAGCTGGTCGATATTTGGGATTCCCTGTGAACCACTCTGTCGGAGATTCTGGGTGAGCAAACTGGACTGAATGGGGAGATGATTTTTTTTTTGAGTTATGCTGCAGAATTGGAATTTCCTTGACATAGTAAAGCCTTGCTGAGTCTTATTATGGTGGCTGCCAAAAAAGCAATTACTAGAAAATGGAAATCAAGGTCTAGACCAACTTTACTGGAAGTAGTGAATATAGTAACAGAGATAAAATAACTGGAATTGGGATCTTTAGAAAAGTGAAGGTGAAAACTACACAGGAAAAAATGGGAATTGTGGGAACAATATATGGAGAGCAGGAATGAGGATCTTCAGAATGACAATAGAACCTATTTGTCTGATAATTCAATAGAAAAGAAATGGAGTTTCAAATTTTTAAGAAGGATTAAAGGCTTTTCATGGTGAAAAGTGGAATTTTGAAGAAGCTTTAATGGCTTCAGGAAGATTTTACAAAATTTGCCTTCTTTCTTTTCAGGGGGTTTACGCCACAACAGCAGTCCTCCCGATTAATGATTGATTTTTGATTTTTACATACCGGCCAGGGCATGACGCACAACCTTCAAACAACAAAGGGGGGCACACCACCTGCCCCATGCCACCCACGTTACTTAAATATAATAACAGACTTCTACTTTTATGCAAGAACGGACGAGATTTCTCTTTTTTCCTTCTCTTTCAGAGCGTTGTCTGTTTTGGTATAGTTATATATAGTGGGGGTTCGGCCCTCCCTACACCTTTACTTTTTCTTTTTTTTTTTAATTTACTTTGACAAATAAATTTTCAATTGTCCTGAACTTTATCAAAAGCTTGTCCACTATTGTCATAAGGAGAGAGACTGGCATTTACCAGAAGTTCAGAAGCAGATGGGTTTACCAAGGAAATCACTGCAGGTCTGATCTGAGGTTAGAATATAAAAATTTATAAGACTAAGGGGCTTTATACAATCTGTTTTCTTGAGGGCAGCAGGATAACTGTCAGCAAGTTACAAGCTGTAACAAAGACATCTTCCAATGCTGGAAGAAGAGGAGGAAATGGTGTTGGTTCAAGAAATTCCACCTGAAGTAAATCATACTTCTTAAGACAGTATAATGTCATTATGTTCCCAGTAAAAATGAAAGGTAAGTACTTACCATGATTCTAGATCTGTGCTGTCAGATTCTGTCCACTCCTCTGCATAGGGCTTGGATCTGATATTGGCTCTGTCTTTGGCCGCTTCAAAGCTTAGGATCCAGTGCTCACGCTCCTCCCCTCTACATCATGGGAGCTACCTCAGACTGAATTTGCCCTTCCGAAAAACAAACTGATCAAGGTCTTAAAACAATGGTGGAGAAAGAGAGAGAAAACAAGAAAATACAGTGGATAAGGCAAAGTCAGTCAGATATGCTATAGGTGACACACACACTGGTAATAAAATATCAACAGACTACAAACAGTAAGATAGGGAGGAGAGTACAGGAATGGATGGAATATGACAACACAGATCAATCATTATTGTAAGTACATTAACATTTGTATCTGTTGTCTTTCCATCCATTTCTCAATGTATGAGGCAGAGTCCAGAGCTATTTGAACACTTGGGTGCCTTAAGGAAGGAAATTCCTGAGTACACTTGACCCATTGAAGCCCTGGCTCTCTAGACTGAATTTCAAATTTATAATGAGAAGTAAATGTGTGAACTTCTGACCAGGTTGTTGCAGCACAAATATCATCAATAGGGACACAGGAGAAAAAGGTTGTAGATGAGGCCAATGATTTGGTTGAAAGAGCTTTGTGTGTTGAAGCCAAAGACAGGCCTTTTTGCTGATATACAAAAGGTATGCATAGAAGTCAGTCATCTGGACAAGGAAACCTTTGATACTGCTTGTCCCAACTTAGCCTTTGCAAATGAAATGAACAGTTGTTCAGATCTTCTGATAGAGGCAGTTTGATGCAAATAAAAATGCAAACAACAATTATTCACCCTTGTTGGAAAAATTTGAAAAGAATACTGGCAAATATTTATTTATTTATTTATTTATTTATTTATGGCCTGACTGATGGAGGATTCTGATACCATCTTTGGTAAAAAGGGTAAATTTGTCCTCAAACTCTGTCTTTATGAAAAATTAAATAAGGGGGCTATGAAGCACTTGCAACTCAGAAATCTTTCAGAAGTTACAGCCATCAAAAATAAGGTTTTCCATGACAGGTCCTTCAGGTCGAAACCAGCAGCAGGAGCAGAGGGGGGTCTTGTCAAGGACTACACTACGACTGTAATATCCCAAGGTGGAACGGGATCTCTGAGAGGGGGATGTAGCAGGAAGTTATCTTGAAGAAAGGCTTTAGAAAACCTGAGAGAAGCTACAGGGGTGTGTCCTTCTCTATGTGAAAAGCAGAGGTTGCCTCAATTGTACCTTAACAGTAGATTAGCTTGATCCTCCTTGAAAAAGATGTCGGAAAATCTAAAACTGCTGAAAATGGGTCAAGGTCTTTTTCTGATACCCAAATAGAAAATCTTTTCCCTTTGCTTTTGTAGATCTTCCTAGTAGAAGGCTTATAAGAGGAAGACAAAATATGAACAATGGAAGAGGAAAGTCTGTACTGTCAAACCATCAATGGAAGTGAAGAAACCATATGTTCAGTTTGAGCATCCATCTGTTTGGATGAAGCTCTACTGATGGGTAAGATATCAGAGCTGGGTCTGAGCCCAAATCCCTATGTGGGTGAACTAGACGAGGCCAAAGGAAGAGAAATCATACCTGTCAAGGCCAATGAGGGGCTATGAGGATGATGGAAACCTTCAGTGCCACTGCTTTCTGCAGAAACTTTGGGAGAAGGGGAAAAGTCGTACAGAAGTCCCAGGGGCCAAGAGTGAGTCAGAGCATTCTTAAGTAACTCCCCCCAGTGGGGGAATCAGAGCAAAGAACTTGTTGCATTTTGTCTTTATGGGACAGATGCTGAAAATTTGCTCCACTACAAGGGGATTGAGGGATCACTCATGAGGGAGTAGAATGGATCAGCTCAACCTGTCAGCTAGAATGCTGGATTTCCCCACAATGTGCATTGCTGTCAGAAACTGGTGCAAAGATATCACCCACTAACATACTCTCATGGCCTTTTGACACAAGGGGGATGATCCGTCTCCTCCCTGCTTATTGATGTAGAAAATGATAGTCATGTTGTCCATATGAATGGAAATCACATCCAAGGGGAGAGTGTCCTGAAATGCCTGCAGTGCTAGGAGGACTGCCCTCATCATCAAGATACTGATGTGCAGGCTGGCCTCTAGAAGAGCAACAACAAATCACACACGACCATGAATCCACCAAAGTATGTGCGTTATTTGTGTTTTTTATACTCTGAAAATGCTTTTTAGCTGAAACGCCAAGACAGATTTTATCTGAATAAAATGCTACTGTTTAGAAGACTGCTTGGGGGATTCTTGGTCATGTGTGATTTGTTGTTGCTGCTGCATCTGATATTTGGTTCTACTGTGGTCTCTAACTGGCCTCTAGAAGAGACCAAGTCCCCTGGACTATTCTTGCAGAATAATCCCCAACACCCTAACAGGGAAGTATTCATGGTCACCATGGCCAGAGGAGCAGGAAGGATAAAGGGACATCCCTTGAAGTAGAGGGGTAGTCAACCACCAAGGAATGTGTCCGCAAATGCTTGTGAGAATAATTAGATTTACTGACTGATGCCTGATGGACCATTGTACTGATAGTGTCCCATGAATTACCTTCATGCAGAATTTCTGACTGGAGGTCTGAGATAGAAAGTTCCCTTCAAAAAAGCCTTGGAGATTTTCAAAGAGGCTATAGAGGGGTTTGGTTTTGTCCCACGTGAAAGCTGGGTATAGCTGTTAATTGTACCTTTATTGTCGAAAAGCTACCACCTCTCTGAAACAAATCCATTAGGAAGCCTGAGATAGATTGCAAAGGCTCTGGTAAAGGGTTCTAAACCTTTGGATATAACCCACTAGGTTTCTCTGATGAAGATAAAATCTGTATAACCAAAGTAGAAAGTCTGGTGCCTCTGGGAATCATTGGAACCGGAGGAATCATGCCATCAAATTTGGGGTCTTTATGTCTTGGTGAGGCTGTCTGAATGTGGATCAAGCACCCACAGAGGGTGTTTCATAGGGGGAGCAGAGAAAATGGAACCATACCTGCCAGGGCCAAAAGAGAGCAATGAGAATCACTGCTGCCTTACACCTCATGGCTTTGTAAAGAAACTTGGTTATGAGAGGAAAAGGTGGAAATGTGTGCAGTAGACCTGGGGGCCAATGGTAGACTAGATCATTCCTCGGTGATTGCCCATCTGGAAGAATTAGGGTGGCTTAGGTTCTTTACTTGGTGTTTAGCTGAAAGGTGAAAAGATTGAATGCTGACAAAATGAAAATCATAGCTGCCACTGCCGGACTGAGGGACCACTTGTGAGGCAGAAGAATAAACCTGCTCAGTTTATCAGAACATTGGAACACTGGACCAACTGAAATGCATTGTCAGAAAGTGGTGAGAAGACATTGCCCACTGCCACACCCTCATGACTTCCTAGCAGGTTCCCCCTTTCTTGCTGATATACCAGACCACTGCCATGTTGTCTGTCTGGATGGATATTATCCCCTTGAGGAGGGAATCCTGGAATCCCTACAATGCTATGAAGACCCCCCTCATCTCCAAGACACTGATGGGAAGTCAGGCCTCTGTCTCAACCATGTCCCTTTGTAATATCCCCCACCAAAGAATGGAGGCATCCATGGTCAAGCAGCTGCTGGGTGGAAGGGTGAAAGGCCCTTCACATATGACTATCAGGGAGGTCAACCACCAATGAATATGGCTCCTGCAAACTGGTTTGAGAAGTTCTGGGAAATGAAGGGGTCGATGCAACACTGACCATTTTACAGTTAGTGTTCACTGCAGAAGTGTCATGTAAAATCTTTCCACATCTACTAATGTGATGGCCCCAGCAAATATAGTATCAGTCTTACTGAATGGTTTGAATAAGATAGGATCTCAGAAGCTATCCAAAGTAGGGATAGGACTCTTGATTCTGGAAATTAGTGATGTTGAATCCAGGTGGCACCTTATGAACTCTATTATCTATGTTGGTGTCAGCTGCCTTTTGGCTAGATTAACTGTGATTCCCAAGTAAGGGACTAACTGGAGCAAGAAGTCCTTGCACTGGGTAGGTAGACTCTGTTGGGTGCAGTAAAAAGCCAGTCATTGAAGTAGGTGAACACCCAGAACTCTTGCAGCTTTACATGACGACTGCCATGCATTTGGTGAACGTACTGGGGGCTGTGGTATGACTAGAGGGCAGTGCCATGAATTGAAAATGACTGTCTCCCTGCCAGAAATGGAGATATTGCCTGGACTGCCTCATTATCCTGATATGGCAGTAGGCATCCTGGACGTCTATCGAAGAGGAAGAATGGACTGAACAGTGACCATCCAGAACTTTGCCTGATACAGAAATTAGTTAAGGTGGCTTAGGACCAAAAAGAATCTTGAATAGTCACTGGATCCTCACTCATTTGCTAGGAGCTTCTGGAAGACTTGCTTTTCTAGCAGTTTGTCTACCTCTGTTACTGCCAATTCCCTTTTTTCTGGGTGGTACATCAGGGATTCTCCTTTTCTTTTTTGGTGGGAAAGCAAAGGGAATAATATATCCTCTGGTGACCTTCTTCTGCATCCATAAATTTTGAGTGATGGCTAGCCAGATGCGAGGGTGCAGGGATAAGTGCAAACGACTGCCTCCAGAGTGCAACAGTCAGGCAACCATTCAGGAGTGCTGAAAGAGCTGGTCAGTAAAGGGAACTTGAAACCCTTGTTTCTACAGAATGGCTCTGTCCTTGAGGTGATGTCCATTGAAGTTACTGCCCCTGCAAAAGTGGGAGGGTCTGTGTCATGGGCAAAACCCTGGGATTTTCAAAACCATAGCTTCTTTCTGTCCTTCAGGCTCCAGAAAGAGATCCTTCTGGGATAGAAAAATGTATGCTTACAGCAGAGACTTGCACTCCTGCTCACATCTGGTGACTGCATCTTTTACTTTGTGTCCAAAGAGTGTTAAACCATCAAAAGCAGCATTAATGAAGGACATTTTGAAACTTTCTGAAAAAATCACAAAGACATATCCAGGAATGCTAAAACATAGCAATGCCAGAGGCTGCTGCTGTCAATGTGCTATCAACCATGTTAGAAAGCAGAGGCATGGACACGTTGGACAATGATTGAAGGGTAGATAGCTGTGACTCACAGTTTTTTGGATGTCAGTAGGATGGTTACCAGGACAGGGATTTGGACAGTTTAGTCAGATCCTTCTGGAAATAAGTCATGAAAGCAAATGTGACTGAAGCATAAATCCATTTCCCAAATCTGTTCAGCACCCTGGACTCCCTGTTGGGGGGTGGACAAATGTGCTCACTTTCAACAGCCCCTTTTTAGTGTCTGCTGCAACCACCATAGCATCTACCAGGGGATACTTGCTCCAATGGGGTCTGCTCCTGGGAGCAACCAATATTTTGTCAGGTTTCCTTGGAATAGGCTCCACCAGACTGGATTCCTTCCAGGCCCACAAAGAGACCAAGTCAATGAGCTCAGCAACAGGTGGGACCAACCAGGAGACAGAGTCGTCAGCTAATAAAGTATCAAGGAACATCGCTTCTTCTGGGGAGGAGGGCTTCAGTGGACCAACCTCCTCCTCCAGAGGGGATCTTTGGGATCTCACCCCTTCCTCAAAATTGTTATTCGCAGTGACAAACTCTTAGGAAGAGTCAAGATGCCTCCTTGTGTAAGTCCATTTCCTGTGACCTTCCAAAGTGGGAACTTCCAGGGAAGGATCAAAATTGGAAGAAGAAATTGATAAGCATGAACCTTCAAGGCTTTAACAGGCTGACTATCCCCCTGTCTGATAGGATAAGAGAATGTGACAAGATCCAAGGGGGTCGGGACAGAGCTGAGTGGGTATGAAACACCTTTTCACTGCACCTGGAAAGTATCCTGTCAAAAACCCCAAAGCAGAAGCTAAAGTTGGTGCCAAAGATGAATCCCCCAGGTCCCAAAGAGACTAAACATGGAACTCCTTGGTCCTCATCCAGTTGGTTCAGAGGTAGACATTGGAACCAAACTGTCCAAGGCTGAAGGACCTAAGAGTAGGGGTGGCTCCAAAAACCTCAGAGTCGATTCAGACCCCCATATGTCGGCTCTGACACTATAGCTCTTAGGCTTTTCTGAATCTAATGGAGCCAGAGATGAAAGGGTGAGGGGAAAAAAGAAGTTATGTACTTGCGATAACGTTCTGTGTTGTCCATTTTTTCTTCCTCAACTGATGGATTTGGATCCAATTTGGCCATTGCTAAAGCTCATGGCAGCTAAAAACTCTAGAGCTTCTCCCTTACCCACAATGCACCAGCCCTAAGTTACCTCATCTTGCCTGCTGATTTTTGTCAGAAAGGAAATATTTACTATGCAAACATAAAGGAAGGTGAAACATTCCAGGTAGACAATACATAAAAAAGACTATATCTGGAGCTCAATACAAAGGACAGTGATGTCCCCTAAAAACTCATCCTTCCAGACATTTGCCAAGGATGGGGGTTAGTGGGTGGGTAGTTGAGAAAGAATGAAAATGGACAACACAGATGGAACATTACGGTAAGCACACAACTTCTTTATCTGATGTTAATTTTCATTCTATCCTCAACTGATGGAACAGAGTCCCCAGCTACCTAAAATCCTGGGTGGACTCAAGGAAGGTTGTTCCTGAGCACAGTTGAACCAAATGATGCTCTGCCTCTGGAGACCAGATCTAATTTGTAATGAGTAACACAGGTATGGGGAGTAGCCCAAGTAGCTGCTGTGCATATGTTGTCCATGGACATCCTGGAAAGAAAAACTGAAGAAGTTGCCATGGATCTAGTTGAGTGAGCTCGTACTGGTTTTGGTAAGGTAACATCCAATTTTTTTTATAAATAAATGAGATACAATCAGTTAGCCATCTGGCAAAAGTTACTTTGGCAACTGGTTTTCTCAATTTCAGGTCTGCGAAGGAAAAAAAATAGTCTGTTTTTATGTCTTTTGTTCTATGCCGGTAAAAACATTACTAACTGTGAACATCAAGTATATGTAATATGTAGTCATCTTTGTTAGTAAATTTGAGAAAGAAAAATGGCAAATTAATGGATTGATATTGGATTTTGACACCACCTCGGGAAGAAAGGATGCATTGATTCATAATGTTAACTCCATCCTTATGAAAAAATCAAGTATGGAGGTTTTGAAGACAATGTTTGAATTTCTGAAACGTGTCTCGCAAATGTAATGGCTGCAAGTAAAAACATTGTCCAAGCAATATATTTATGGTCACACAGTTGTTGGTTGAAAGGGGATAAGTGACTGCAGTACCAGATTGAGATCCTGTGGGGGAGTAGGGTCTTTAAAAAGACGTTTTAAAAGTAGAGTGCCTTGCAAGAAAGCTGTGCACAACTTATGGGACTCTACTGAGGAACCTCAAATCCAATGTGTTTGCCATTGCTGCTAACTGAACTTAATGATTGAGGAACTTGCTCCTTTTTTAATAAGTAGGGCCAAAAGCTCAAGGATGTTATGTATTGGAGCTGAAAAACGTTCACCCTGATTCTGATGTGCCCAGTACACAAATCTTTTCCATTTGCTAGAAAAGAGTCTACATGTTGAAGGTTTACATGAAGATAAAAGTATATGTTGGACAGGGGAAGAGAGCATAGGTTGTCTCACTATTAATGGAATTGGAGAAGCCAGGCCATCCTGAGTTTTGATATGTCTGGATGGATCATGCCTGTCGGGTGAGACGGGAGGTCTGGAGTCAGATCCAGAACCCATGATTGGTGAAGTGAGGCCAAAGGAAGGGGAACCAAATCTGTTGAGGCTAGTAAGCTGCAATTAGGATGACTTTGCTCTTCAACATGGCAGCTTTCTGTATGACATTTTGGAGCTAGCAGGATTGGTGTGAAGAACAGCACCCCTCTGTGATTCCCCCATGGGGAGATTAGGGCAAAGTAGCTGCTGCATTTGTTGTTTAGGGGAGAAGCAAAAAGATCACAGCAAGGCTGGCCCCACTGATGAAAAATCATTTCCATCATGTTCTTGTTGAGAGACCACTCATAAGGTAGAAGAATGCACCTGATCAGCTTGTCTGCTATCGCACTGGACTTCCCCAAAATGTGCGTTACTATGAGAAAGTGGTTGGATGACACTGTCCACTGCCACACTCTGAGTGCTTCTCGACTCAAGGGGTAAAATCGGGTCCCCCCTTGTTTGTGGATGTATCAAACTACTGACACTGTCCATTTGAATTGCAGTTGTCCTGGAAGGGATCCCTGAAGGGAGAGAATTCTGAAGGCCCTGCAATGCTAAAAGTATTACTGTTATCTCTAGGACATTGATATGCAAATTGGCCTCCTAGAGAGACCAAGTACCTTAGACTGTTTTCTCCAGAAAGTGCCCCACCCCCACCCCAACTGGGAAGCATCCGTGGTCACCTTGACCTTTGGTTAAGGGGAACGAACTGGTGGCCTTGCAGAACCTGATCTGAATGAATACACCATCTGAGATCTCACTTGCGTATGCCAGTGATTTATATCAGAGTTGACATAGGTTGGTAAAGTATCGACCATTGTATTGCTAGCATCCACTGTAGAATCCTTATGCAAAATCTGGCTAAAGGTACTATTGTTATTGCCACTGACACTGATCCTAGAGCATAAAAGACCAAGCAGGCCAAAATCTTGGTACTATAGATTATTATTATGACCTGTAATTTTATAGTTTAAAGCCTTCAGGGAGGCAATGAAGCTATCATTGACTTTGTGTTGAACAGTGCTCCCATGAATTCCAAATTCTGAAATGATTCCAGTTGAGACTTGTCATAATTTATGGTTATTACTACATGAGTACACAAAACAAAAAATAGGACCAGCAAACAAGGCACCTTGAAGTAATGAAAGACACTTTAATAAAAGTATTAGGTTCTTTGAAACAAACCGGTTTCGGCAAATAATATACAGAGCCTTTTTCAGTGTATGAATAAGATACAGAAAAGAACCTATTTATAAATAATTCATTGAATCATGTGATTAATTACAAATGTTCATTGAGAACAGGCTGAAAGAGCCCACCAAGTTTAATAATCCATTTTTTCTCCATGGAATTCAGTAAATCATGCCAACTTAATTTGTTGTTTCTGGATCTCAAAATTTTATCTATAATGATAAAACTGAAACATGCATTATGATGAATTAAAGAGTGTATAGGGCATTTGTTTCTCTCTTGTTCTTGATATCGCTGAGATGCTCAGATATTCAAAGTTTCAATGGTCTTGAAGTTTGACCAACATAGAATGCAAGGCAGTTGCATTTGGCCAATTAAATTACCCAATCAGAGGAACAGTTGGCAAAGAATTTTATATTATACACCTCTGGGGTATTATGACTAGTGAAACTTTTGGTTTTAAGTAACTTGGTACAATATGTGCAGTGTCCGCAAGGAAAGCATCCAAGTAAAGGTTCATCTGATAGTGTAGTTTGAATGGTATTGGTGGTTTTTGCTTCAGAGTGTTTGAAATGATTAAAAAAAGCAGATAGATTTTTGCCTTTACGAAAAGAAAATGAACATCTATCACCAAGGATTTCTTGAAGTTTAGGTTCACATGTTAATATATTCCAATTGTGTTGGACCATATTGATTAGTGTGTTAGTATTACATCCATATGTGGTAATAAGTCTGGGTGATTCGGAGTTGGATTTGTTACTGGTCTTATAAAGAAGAAGATCTTTACATTTCATCCTATCAACAATATGTTTAGTGTTTACAAGATGACCCATTTTGTATTCCCGGTCATAAAATCTATGTACAAGATCATCCCTGAAGCGTGTATATGTGTGTTGATCAGAACAAATGCGTTTAATACGCATAAACTGGGATTTGGGAATGTTTTTGCAAATATGTGGGGGATGGAAGCTGGAGGCATGGAGTAGTGAATTATTTCTGGGGAATTTACTGTGAATTTCTATAGACAGCGTATGATCAGATGTGTGGCAAACCAAAACATCTAAATTCATTATTTTATTTTTATCATAGCTGACAGAAAATTCGATTCCCCATTTATTTTCTTTCAAATAAGTGATAAATTCCAAAAGATATTCACTATCAGCCCTCCATACCAACCAGCAATCATCTAAGTACCTACGCCAGATGTTAATTTCTTCAATATAAATATTGTGAGATCTGTCATAAATGACCTGTTCTTCAAAGTACGCCATGAACAAATCAGCGTATATGGGGGCAAAAGAGGCCCCCATGGCTGTCCCCTTAGTTTGTAAGTAACATTTTCCCTTATAGAAGAACACATTCTTGGTCAATATATGTTCCGTCAAACACAACAAAAGAGTATTGAAACCTGGCTTATATAGTTCTGTCTTGCTAAGCCAATATTCCAAGGCCTCCAAACCAGCCCAGTGTGGTATGTTCGTGTATAATGATTTTACATCTAAAGTGCAGAGTAACCAGTCTGGTTCAAGCTGTGTGTCTGAAATAATTTGCAGGAATTCAGTCGTGTCCCGGATCCTTGCTCGGATACATTGTAAAAGGGGCTGTAGATATTTAGTTAGAAACAGAGATAATGGTTCAGTAAATGAATCCATTATCCATTGATCCCACACCTGTTTTCAAAAAACAGATTGATTCTTTCCTCATTTCAGCTGTTGAAGAGGGGATCATCACCAAAAATAAACAGTTTCAACTCACCATTGCTAACCCTTGCCCAGAATACATATACTTTCTACCTAAAATACATAAGGATCTTCACAATCCCCCAGGCAGACCCATTGTTTCCGGTAAAAATTCATTAACTGAACCATTATCTCTGTTTCTAACTAAATATCTACAGCCCCTTTTACAATGTATCCGAGCAAGGATCTGGGACACGACTGAATTCCTGCAAATTATTCCAGACACACAGCTTGAGCCAGACTGGTTACTCTGCACTTTAGATGTAAAATCATTATACATGAACATACCACAATGGGCTGGTTTGGAGGCCTTGGAATATTGGCTTAGCAAGACAGAACTATATAAGCCAGGTTTCAATACTCTTTTGTTTTGTTTGACGGAACATGTATTGACTAAGAATGTGTTCTTCTATAAGGGAAAATGTTACTTGCAAACTAAGGGGACAGCCATGGGGGCCTCTTTTGCCCCCATATATGCTGATTTGTTCATGGCGTACTTTGAAGAACAGGTCATTTATGACAGATCTCACAATATTTATATTGAAGAAATGGACATCTGGGGTAGGTACTTAGATGATTGCTGGTTGGTATGAAGGGCTGATAGTGAATATCTTTTTGAATTTATCACTTATTTGAATGAAAATAAATGGGGAATCGAATTTTCTGTCAGCTATGATAAAAATAAAATAATGAATTTAGATGTTTTGGTTTGCTGCACATCTGATCATACGCTGTCTACAGAAATTCACCGTAAATTCCCCGAAAATAATTCACTACTCCATGCCTCCAGCTTCCATCCCCCACATATTTGCAAAAACTTTTCCAAATCCCAGTTTATACATATTAAACGCATTTGTTCTGATCAACACACATATACACGCTTCAGGGACGATCTCGTACATAGATTTTATGACCGGGAATACAAAATGGGTCATCTTGTAAACACTAAACATGTTGTTGATAGGATGAAACGTGAAGATCTTCTTCTTTATAAGATCAGTAACAAATCCAACTCTGAACCACCCAGACTTATCACCACATATGGACGTAATACTAACACACTAATCAATATGGTCCAACACAATTGGAATATATTAACATGTGAACCTAAGCTTCAAGAAATCCTTGGTGATAGATGTTCATTTTCTTTTCGTAAAGGCAAAAATATATCTGCTTTTTTTAATCATTTCAAACTCTCTGAAGCAAAAACCACCAATACCATTCAAACTACACTATCAGGTGAACCTTTACTTGGATGCTTTCCTTGCGGACACTGCACATATTGTACCAAGTTACTTAAAACCAAAAGTTTCACCAGTCATAATACCCCAGAGGTGTATAATATAAAATTCTTTGCCAACTGTTCCTCTGATTGGGTAATTTACTTGGCCAAATGCAACTGCCCTGCATTCTATGTTGGTCAAACTTCAAGACCATTGAAACTTCGAATATCTGAGCATCTTAGCGATATCAAGAACAAGAGAGAAACAAATGCCCTATACAAACACTCTTTAATTCATCATAATGCATGTTTCAGTTTTATCATTATAGATAAAATTTTGAGATCCAGAAACAACAAATTAGGTTGGCATGATTTACTGAATTCCATGGAGAAAAAATGGATTATTAAACTTGCTGGGCTCTTTAAGCCTGGTCTCAATGAACATTCGTAATTAATCACATGATTCAATGAATTATTTATAAATAGGTTCTTTTCTGTATCTTATTTATACACTGAAGAAGGCTCTGTATATTATTTGCCGAAACCGGTCTGTTTCAAAGAACCTAATACTTTTATTAAAGTATTTTTCATTACTTCAAGGTTCCTTGTTTGCTAGTCCTATTTTTTGTTTTGTGTACTTTCCCTTTGGGACCCTGCAGCTGCTGTACTCGCAGAGGTTGCATCATTTTCATATTACTAGATGAGGACACATCTGGAGAACCTGATCTCTGTCTTTACGAACTGATACCCGGTTGGGGTGGTAATGAGACAGTTGTTTAGATATGAAAAAGCCAGAATCCTTGCAGTCTCAAGTGAACTGCTACTACTGCCATACATTTGAACACCCTGGGGGTTGTGGTGAGACCAAAGGGCAGAACTCTGAACTGGTAATGATTGGCTCACAGCCAGAAGCACAAGTACCTTCTGGATCATCTGTTCATCTTTATGTGATAGTATGCTTCTTGAAGGTCTAACAAGCATGTCCAGTCGTTCTTTTCCAGAAAAGGGAGAATGGACTGAACCATGATGGTCCGAAACTTGGCGAGTCAAACTGACTTGCTTAAGTTGCAGAGATCCAAAATTGGTCTCCAATCCCATTTTCTTTGGCACCGAAAAGAACCTTGAGTAAGTTCCGGATTCAATCTGGTTTGGTGGGATCCCTTGGATGACTCTCTTTTCTAGCAGCTTTTGTATTTGAATTAATGCCTGTTCTCTCTGACTGGGTGGAACATCAAGGATTTTTCTTGAGACTGGAGGAGGAAGGGAAAAGGGTATTACATAACCTCTGGAAACAATCCTCTACACCCAAGTATTTTTTATGTCTAGCCATCAGGCTCACAGGTGCAGGGATAACGGACTCCTGATTGCCTCAAGAATTGGACAATTGGCCCTATTTTCAGGAGTGCCTGTGGGGTCTGTCCAAGAAATAAATATCTGGAACCTTGGTTTTGCGGGCCTCCTCTGCCACACCGTCAACCACTAGAGTTCCCCCCTCTGCCCCTGGAAAGGACCCTGGCATCTCCTGAACAACATTTTTAAACCACCTAATTGATTTCTTGAAAACTATCTCTGAGGGGTTGAAAAATGTACACCCACTGCAGACAGGGTCTATCCATCCTTCTCACACCTGGATAATGTTTCTTTCACAGTGTGGCCGAACAAGGAAGTGCCATCTAGGCATGTTTCCTGATGGGATTGAAATGCCTGAATCCAGTGCCTTTGAGGTTCCTTCAGCTACAAATAAGCCTCATGGATGAATTCACAATAGATTGCAGCGTAGCCAACTAAGAAGTTATGGATGCTTGGATCCTTGCAGAAGAGGATCCTGAGAGGGTATTTGAAAGTTCCTTGATCAAATACCTCTGTAACCTAGTAAAATGTGCCAAATAATTCAGTGAACCTTAGGGTAAAGGTAGCTGAAGCACAGACATGTTTCCCAAACCTGTCCATCACCCTAGACTCCCTGTTAGGGCTATGAACAGTGGAACTCTGCTCAGCCATGGCATCAACAGGCACCCCTTTAGCTCAAAACTCTTTCCAAAGGTGGTGCCAGAATCTTGTCTGGTCTTCTGGGTATAGGTTCAACTGTGTCAAGTTCCTTCCATGCCTGAAGAGACACCAAATCAATGGGCTTACTGGCAGAGTAACACTAGTGGTGGACAGCCCAGTACTGAAAACCTCCAGGAGTACCAACTCCTCAGATGAAGGGTTGCTGGGGGTCCAACCACCTCTCTGTTTTAGGATTTCAAGGATGTCTCCAAATGAGACATCTTCTAGAGATTTCACCTTCATTGAAGTCTGTATCCTCACAAGCAGCAAATAGATGTAAGAAGCATGCAGAACAGACAACCAACAAAATCCAGGTTTAAGCACTTTTCGTCAAGTTTCAGACTTCATCAGAATAAAATCACATGATCATGACAAACATATATACATCACCCCATCCAACCATTGAGCAATGTAATTACATAATTTCCTCAAAAAAAAAATTTTTTTTATAAAGTTAATAAAATTGTTAAAACTTTATATTCTTGCAAAAAATCACATTAAAAATACAACTAATAAACCTATAAAAAATACATCAATTTTAATTTTAAAACAGAACTCAAAGAAATTCAAAGAAATTCTGTTATTAAGACATGGTACGTGGGAGGCATTAGTTTTAATCTGCCGTGTTAATTCCTTAAATTCTAGCCTTTCATCCATTCATCCACCTCTTGCTCCAAGGTCAATATGGTCTATGGCCCCAAACTTAAAAGTATGTGTGGGGCACGCACAAATGTGCTTGTACAAAGCACTGTTTATGTTTTTATTCCTGATGTCATACAGGTGTTGATACACCCTTTGCCTCAGTGCTCTTTTGGTCTAACCAATGTAGAAACTGTTGGATAAATCACATCCTGCGACATACACCATCCCCTTTGAGTAACCCAAAGATGGTGCCAGAATCTTGTCCGGTCTTCTGGGTATAGATTCAACTGTCAGGTTCCTTTCAAGCCTTCAGAAACACCAAATCAGTGGGCTTACTGGTGGGTAGAGTAACCCAGGAGGGGGATAGCCCAGTACTGAAAACCTCCAGGAGTACTGACTCCTCAGATGAAGAGTTGCTGGGGGTCCAACCACCACTCTGTTTTAGGATTTCAAGGATGTCTCCAAATGACACGTCTTCTGGAGGTTTCACCTTCATCAAAGACTGTATCCTCTGTGACTGATTCTTGTGGACAGTGCAAGTGCTTCCTCCTGCACTTCTTCCTATGGACCTCCTCACTGGGGTGTTCTGAGGAGGTATCTGAAAAAATTGTAATACATTGTTGGGAAGCCTGGAAGTCTTGGACTGGCTGTCCATGTGGTAATGAATGATGAGGCTCTAAGCACAGAGACATCAGGGTAGAAGGTTGAGGATCTGAGAAGGTTAGATTCATCTGTCCTTTCACAGCCATATCCTTTTCACCACTTCAAAGGCCGAATTCCCCGGACAGAGAAGACCCTGGCACCAAGAAGGCAAGCTTCTTGACCACTGTCCTCCTGCGCTCCGAAGGCAATTGCCCTGAGGCGGAAACCGGAGCTGAGCTATCCAGTACTGAGGCTCCTAGGGGCAGAGATGGCTCTGACAGTTTTGGAGCTGACTCCACCAACTTGGAACTGGCAGGGAAGCTTCGGTTCTGAGTCATCTGGTTCCTTAAAAATCTGAACCAGAGCACTCAGAGTAAGCTTCAGATCCAAAGAAAAAGCTTTCCTCAGATCCGAGCCAGACGGACCTGGGAGGATCAGATCCAGGAACTCTGAAACAAATGAAGGGATCAGAAGAGGAGGTTGCAGTGGGAGTGTAGTTGATGGATGGGTCTCGTGAGGGTAGGAGCCAGCAAGACACCCATCTGAATCTGCGCAGAGATGAACTTGCACACCATTCTTTTCATATCTTCTTCCATCAGACTTCTGGGTGAACAAGTTGAGGCAAGAGAAGGAGACTTGGACTAGTGCCATTCCAAAAAGGGTGAAGGCATCCTAGAAGGAACAGGGTTAATGGAAGGTGAGTATCTGGTCCTGGAGAGAACTACAGGACTCAAGGTGGTCTGAACCAATTGTTTTTTTTCATCAGATCTGAGTTAGTTGGATTTGTGGCTTTTCTCTTTCTCAGATCCGATGGTGAAGAACTCTGGGACCTTCTTGAATCCAATTTAAGTCTACTTAGATGATTCCAAAGCCGAAACAGATTAAGTAGACTGTTTCGGGGATAAAAAAAGAAGTTGTGTTTTACCATAATGTTCCATCTGTGTTGCAGATCTTCATTCATCCCTTACGATTAGGATTTTGGTTACATCCTCAGAACCGACTCAGCCCATTCACAAGCCCACATCAGCCAAAAAGCTCTCAAGCTAAATCCTACCCAGAGTGCCCCTCTTCCAGTCTCTTCAGATCGTGTTTCCCCCCCCCTGCACAAAGGTGTTAAAAGAAGGACAGGTAGACAAATTGCAGGCCCTGTCTGATCAGATACCCTAGCATATAATGGGACCCCAGAGTCCATCAGGAGTCCAGGTAGGGGTAAGGAGGGCGAGGAGTAAAGAATGAATGAAGATCTACAACACAGATGGAATGTTATGGAAAGACATAACTGCTTTATCTGATGCTGTAAATCTTCATTCATTCCTTACAATTAGGACAGAATCCCCAGCTACTTGCGTCCTGGGCGGCCCTATAAAAGGATATTCCTGAGCACCATCGAACCAAAGGATGCTCTTCCCCTGGAGGCCATATCTAATTTCTAATGAGTGATAAATGCATGCGTTCTTGCTCAAGTGGCTGCTGCACAAATATCATCCATGGAAACTGTAGAGTGAAAAGCCACTGATTGAAACCTGGAACTGGCAACACTAATATCAAAGGCTAAGATACTAACCAACAGTAACTACAAGTTAAACACTGTACTACAAGTACAGTAAAGAAAGGTACAGGAATTCATATATACATATATATATATATATATATATATACATATATATATATATATATATATATATACATATATATATATATATATATTTAATTTTTTTTTAAATACCAATGGAAAGAAGAGGAAGGAAGGCCTACCACAAGGGTAGAAAGGAGGGGCTGTACCAATGATGGTACTTTCACTACCAGAGTTAGAGGGTAGGAAGATTAGTGAGAGAGAGAGAAATGAACAACTACAGAAAAAGTTGAAGAATCTTTAAGGAATTTTAAAGAGTTTTAGATACTGAAAAAAGTACAGTTTTGTACACTTACCATAAATGTAGATGTTCGGATGTATTCACTGTTGCAGTCATCACATTTGGGTTATCTGCCTGCAGGTAAGCCCTCAGTCAGCCTGAATACCAGAGACTTAGTATTTCTGCGTTGGTTGCTGTCACTCCAGGACTGATGTCAGGTTATCAGGGGTATAAAAACAGGCAGCAGACGCCATTACATCAGTTTTTCTTGCCCCAAATGTCAGCAGCCCCCCAGTAGGGAGCTAAGTTATGGTGAGAAAAACACCACCAGTAAAAAGTAAATACCACTAACCCTGTAAGCTGTAATAGACATAGAGAGGAGAGCGAGAAAGAGAGACAAAGGGGCTGGAGGGTGGGAAACCAGGACTGCAACAGTGAATACATTCCGTGTTTCACTGTTGCAGTCATCACACATGGGTTGATTCGCAAAGCTGAAGAGTGGGTGGAGGCAATCAAGAAGAGTTGGGGCTGGCTAGTATGCCCTGCAGGACTGCTGTTGTAAAACCCACCCTGGATTTGGAAAAGATAGGTAGGGTGGTAATGTTTGGTTCAGGTGTGAACAGAACTCCAAGTAGCAACTTCCAGAATATCCCTGATAGGGACTCCACTGAAGAATGCTGTAGAGGTAGAAGTAGCCCTAGTGGAATGCATTCTGACCCCCTGAGGGGTTTGTTTTGGAAATTGTTTTGAAATGGCCTTGCCCTCTGCCCCTGGTGTAAAACTGACTAGTAACTGGTCAGATTTTCTGAAGGTCTTAGTCCTATCAAGGTAGAATCTGAGCTGTCTGTGCACATCTAAGGAATGCAGGATCCTTTCCCCTTTATTCTGAGGATTAGGGAAGAAGGTTGGTAAATGGATAGATTGGTTTAGAGCTACACTGGACACCACTTTAGGTATAAAGGAAGGGTTAAGTCCTGAGGGAAACCCTGTCAGCATGAAAAATAATGAAGGGTTCCACAGCCATAAGTGCTTGTAACTCAAGACACTCTTCTAGCTGAAACAAGGCTGTTTTCCAAGAGAGGAATTTTAACTCTGCTGATGCTGCAGGCTCAAAGGGAGGTAGCGTGAGCTTTTCCAGTACAAAGTTAAGGTCCCAAGCAGGGGTGGGGGCTCTCCTTGGTGGCCTTACGGTGTTTGCCCCTCTCAGGAACTGTCTGATGAGAGGGTGAGAGAAAAGAGATGGCTCAGTGTTGTAATGAGCCGAGATGGCAGAGGCATGGATCTTAATGGAAGAGGATAGGCCTCTGTGGAGTAGATCTGCTAGGTGATCCAGGATTAGAGGTAAGGAGGGCAGTGTTGTGTCCTCTCCTTTAGATTGACTCCAGGAACAATACCTTTTCCACTTATCAGCATAAGATTTCCTTGTACTGGGTCTTATGGCTTCAAGAACGGCATCCAGCACCTGCTTGCTTAGGCTGGTCACTGGTGGAGAATTCAAGGAATAAGCCAGGCTGCATGATTCAGGGTTTGCAGTTGGGGATGCAAGATCTGTCCCTCCTGCTTAGAGAGGAGGGTTGGGATTTGGGGTAGATGCCATGGTGGCACAGGTGACAGTCTGCGCAGTAGTGGGTATCAGTGCTGGCATGGCCAGTCCAGGGTAATCAGGATTGCCCTCAGTCTGTCCTGTCTTGAGTAATATTCTTGTAAGAAGAGGCAGAGGGGGAAACGCATAGATTGAGAGGCTTACCCACTGGAAGGATAGGGCATCCACTTTCCAGACCCTGTTGTGAGGTGTCCTGGTGCAGAATTTGCTGAGCTGGTGATTGTAGGGTGAGGCAAAAAGATCCACCTCTGGGGTCCCCCATTTCTGGGTTAGAAGGTTGAAAGTGCTGGGGTCTAATTGCCACTCGTGGGTCTAGGAGATTTCTGCTTAAGTCATCTGATAGAGAGTTTTGTTTGCCTGGCAGGAACTGAGCTTGCAGATGAATATGCATGTCTGAGGCCATGTTCCACAGGGCCATGGCTAGCCTGCACAGTGGGTAAGAGTGGGTTCCTCCCTGCTTGTTGATGTACCACATAACTGTGGTGTTGTCTGTCTTTATTAGCAGGGATCCTGGTGAGAGTAGGGATCTGAAAGCTTGTCAGAGCATGCTGAACAGCTAACATCTCTTTTTGGTGGATGTGCAGCTGAACTGGACTTGGGCTCCAGTGGACCTGAATGCACTTGCTGTCCAGATGTGCCCCCCCAGGCATAGTCTGATGCATCTGTGGTTAGGACCTGGGCGGCGCGGAGTTGTGTAAAGGGAAGTCCCTTGTTGTGGTTGCATGCTGCTTCCCACCAAAGAAACACTGCCCTTAGACAAGGTATGATAGGTATGCACATCCTGAGAATGTTGGCACCAAAGACGTTTTAAGTACCATTGAAGTTTCCTCATATGCAGCCTGGCATATGGAATTAGTAGAATGCAAGAGGCCATGAACCCTATGGCCTGCAGGATTTTCCTTGCAGATAGCTGGGTTCTGGTGGCCATTTGAGCGAAGTAGTCTGTTAGATTGGGCTGCTTTTCTGGAGTACGGAATGCCATCTGGGATGCTGTGTCCAAGCTTGCTCCCAGAAATACAATCTTTTGACTGGGGACTAGTTTTGATTTCTTTTCGTTGATAGTGTATCCCAGGCAGATTAGAAGATTCTTTACAAATGTCAGGTGCTGTAACAGAATTTCCTGTCTGCCTGAATCAGGCAATCGTCCAAGTAAGGGTAAATTTGAATTTTTCTCTGTCTGCAATAGCCAATGGCTGGAGCTAGGCATTTTGTGAAGACTCTGGGAGAAGTGGATAAGCCAAAGGGAAGTGCAGAGAACTGATAATGCATAGATCCTGCCCTGAAACATAGGTATTTCCTGCACGAGTCCCTGATAGGGATGTAGGCTTATTTTAGGTCTAGGGTGGCTAACCAGGCATCTTTGGTCAGCATAAGAAGAAGCTGCTGAAGGGTGAGCATTTTGAATTTTGGTACCACCAGGAAGGTGTTTAGAATTGAGAGATCTAGGATTGGGTGTCAAGTTTCCTCTTTTCTCGGTTCCAGGAAAAGTCTGAAATAAAACCCTTAACCTATCTGTTCTGCAGGAACAGGTTGAATAGCCCTTATGGAGAGCAGGGATTGAACTTGGTTTTGTGCCTCTACCCACTGGTCTGGAGGAAGGTCTTGGAACCCTTTTGGGGTTGGCAGTGAGTGGAAGTAAAATTTGTACTCTGGGGATACAATGTTGAGGACCCATCGGTCTTTGGTGATGGAGGTCCAGTTTTTTTGCATGATGGGCAAGTTTTCTTCCTAGGGGCACAAGCACTTAGGCAGAGGTGAGGAGTGGAGTTGAGAAGTCATTGTGAATTCTTTCCATAAGGGGGTGGCTTAGCACTCCCTGTTTTAGAAGTGGAGGTACTCCATTGCTTAGATCTCTGCATACCCTACGACTGTAATCTGGAGTAACTGTTTCCCCTGGGTCTAGGTTGAGATGGCCTTGAGGGGGGCAGGAAAGGACCAATGTTTCGAGGGGCAATGCCTACTGAATCTTGTAGGCTGCACTTGCAAAAAATCTTTGACTGTTTGCATAGACGTAGCCTTTTCTTCCATCATTTTTAGAACCTCTTCTGCTTTGGTGTCAGATTGTCCTTGTTCAAAGGAGCATCTAATAATTTTGATTTGACATGGTCTGGCAAGGTCTGCTCCTTAAGCCAAGCATGCCTTCTCAGTATAGAACTAGTGACTGCTGCCCTGCAACATGCTTCTAGGGTATCAAAGTCACATTGCAAAGTATGCTTGCTGACTTTGCTTGCAGAATGCATAAGCTCCTGGAATTCTTTATTTTCTGCACAGTCTGTAAAGGTAGATAATTGTTGTTTAATAAGTTGCATAATATGTTGCTGGTATTTCAGCATGTGAAACTGGCAATTCAATGCCCTAATCGCGAGAGTTGTATAGATGTATACTTTTTTACCCCATCTATCTAAAGCTCAAGAATTTCTGTCCAAAGGGGTGGGATTCTTGGCTGTGGTTGCTTTTATACCTTTAGGCCCCTGGGAAATGACCTATGGGTCATCAGTAGGATTTTTGAAAAGGAATTTGTGAGTCAAGGACTCTGTATTACCTGTATGGTTTCCTTGGAGCAGGGGGTAAAGTATCAGGAGTTAGACTGGATCACATAAAGACATCATCCACAACATCCAGAACAGGAGGGATAGCTAAAGGTCTATGTTGTGGCAAATCTAAAAATTCTCGAGTCTCTTTTTGGACTGAGGATAATCCTGGCATTCCCAATGGAAGTGCTCCCTTAAGGTATGTAGGGTTTCACCAAAAGAAAAATCCTCTGGAGGGGAAGCAGAGGCAATGGAGTCCTCTGCATCAGAATCCTCATAAGCAGATAAAGGCATGTTTTCATATTCAGAAACCTCAGAGTCGTCGGACACTTGGTCAGTTAAAGCTACTGCAGACAGGTCTCTTTTTCTCTAAGAAGACGAAGGCTGGCTTCCCCTAATCAGCATAATCAGGTTTCCTGCCATTTTAAGCATTTGATGTGGCAAGGAAGCAGGTGCTTGAGTTTGGGTCATTTTTTTAGATGTAGCTCATACTCTTGGCCTTAGAAACTCTGTAGTTTTAGACAGCACTGAAGACACGAAAGTCATCGGTTTGTGTCGAGTATCGGTAATGCGAAGAACTTCCTCAGAAGCTGGTGCCTGCACAACGGCTCCGGACCCAACAAAGGTAGAGACATCCGCAGGTTCCGTAGTCAAAGAAGAGTCTCGCGGCATACCGGACTCTGAACGGGTCTCAGTAGCGGCTGCGAATCTATCAAAGTGGGCATCAGAGGCTGGGAAAGCACCTCACAGTACCGGCGGAACTGGTGACTAGCTTAACGGAAGGGTCGTCAGTAGATTTGGACCTGTGGGGTGTGTCACTGTTTTTATCCTTATGTTTTTTCAGAAGATTGATAGTCAGATGACTTACCGAAGCCATTTTGGAATAGGAAGACCGAGAGCGAACGTATTTAGTGACAATAAGGGCCTGATGACGAATAGTTTGGGCATTGAACAAAGCACAAAACTGACAGAGAGGTACATTGTGGTCTGGGCCTAAACAGGTGACGCAGTAAGAATGGAAATCTCGATGTGGTATTTGCTTTCCACAGGCAAGACAATTGTTAACTTTTTCTGACATCGGTTAGAGCAAGAAAAAAGGATCCACAACGGGGTACTTAGCTTTAGAAGACTTCAGGATGATTCAATTCAGAAATGAAAACTCAGGTAGCAGCCGACCGGCACTCATGCAAACTGCTTCTGCTTCGGGCAAGAAAGATTGATGTAATGGCATTGGCTGCCTGTTTTTATACCCCTGATGACCTGATGTCAGTCCTGGAATGACAGCAACCGACGCAGGAATACTAAGTCACTGGTATTCGGGGCGACTGAGGGCTACCTGCAGGCAGATAACCCAAGTGTGACAACTGCAACAGTGAAACACGAAGAACATCACTTAGTTTTGAGAGCTCTGGCTTGACATGTCTTGTAGGGAATGCAGCAAACGAGATCTGGGTAGGACTTAGCTTGAGAGCTTTTTGGCTGGTGTGGGCTTGTGAATGGGCAGTGTCGGTCCCGAGGACGGAACTGAAGTCCTAATCATTAGGAATGAATGAAGATTTGCATCAGATACTTTGTTTCTTTAGCTTTACCTTTGGGGATTAACCCCCTGATATTGCTTCACCAGAGGAAGATGGCAGTAAGCCTTTTAATATCAGCTTATGCTTCCTTTCGAATAGAGACCTAGGATTAAAATTATGACAGATCAAACAGTCTTCTTGTAGATGTTGTGGTCCTATGTAGTAAACACACAGTGTGCGGGCATCTGACAATGGCAGCTTGTGCCCACACTTGACACATTTTTTAAACCTAGATAGGCCTTTTTCCGCCATTATACAAACAACGATAACTATAAGATTAAGTAATACAGATTTATATATATGGATCTACTTCGAAGTATTGAATTACCACTTCATCGAATCCCACATCATTGAGACAACATCGCCAGAACTGCACAAAACTGAACACCTGGAACATCAAAAATCAAGCCCGGGAAAACAACCACTAACCCAACATAACAAAAAAATAAACAAAGCAAATCAACCCACTGATGTGGCCCACCCCAAAACTAAATATACCAAACTCTGAAATCGCACTATAGTGGGGAAAGGGCAAAGTTCACCATGGTGGCCAAGTGGCATACCTCTCAACCTGGAAACATCAAAAATCTGGACAAGGCCCATGAAAAATAGGTACAAATCTGTACGCTGACTAACATAAAATATACATACATAATTATGTAACCCCACCCACTCCAATGGAATTGTGGGATACTGACTTTCAAATGTAAACTGAAGAACAGACAACCAAAATATGGCACCAGCTTACCACCAGAGTCCCCCTGCAGCCATTCCAATGTCCCATTTCCTGGCTATTTCACCCCATTTACCATAACCCTAATGTGCATACTGCTTTACTTCTACAATGATTATTTCGATTTTATTTTTACATTTTATAGTCTCACAATGAAAACAGACTTGGCATTAAAACTTCTCTCATTCACTGAAACAGCATTGAAACCCACACCACATTGAAATAAAATGCATCCGGCTACAGTCACAATGACCAGTGGTGGATAAAGATTACCTTTGGTCTGTTTTCAAATTATAGGCCCCTTGCACACAAAACAAGAAACATACGTGTTCTTTGATACACTTTCCTGACTTTATTAAATTATATTCTTTGCATAATACAGCACACTTGTTAGACTTAGAGCACATTTTAAATTTATTGTTTGAACATTTCTCATGTAGGCAATGAAAGAAAATGCATGAACCAATAATGACAAAACTGCCCAATTCAGAACATTTCCATCATAAAAGTCTACTTACATCATCATTAATTGCATTAAATCCTCCAATCATACCTCTCAACTTCTTAGTGCAAGAAATCTGGACAAAGCCTGGTAAAATGGGGGGACGATGACAAAAGGCCCAAAAATAGGGACATATTTTAAATATTGCTCTTATAAACTTAGAAAGTTGCCTGAGTGGCAGGGTTTGTTTTAACATACATTTTCTGAAGGATTTGAAGTCTAAAACTCAAATGTATGCCATTATTTAGCGACTTCAGTCCTCAGATCATCCCACAGAAAAACACAAATTTTATGAGGAACAGACCAAAAATATGAGAGTAAAATCTGGGCATTCTGCAAAAATCTGGACAGTTGAGAGGTATGCCAAGTGGTTATTTTCCCATGGAAAGTTTTTGATGTTCCAAGGGTTCGATGTTCTGCAGTTTTGGCGATGTCTTGATGATGTGGGATTTAATAATGTGGTAATTCAATAATTTGATGTAGATGCGCGCACACACACACACACATATATATATATATATATATATATATATATATATATATATAGCAAAGATAGAAAAACTTTTACCATTGTTGGTAAAATTACTACATGAAAGTACAGAAAGGTAAAGGGCAGAATTATAATTGCAGAAGATGGGAAAAAGGGAAATTACCAACTATGGAATCAAACTGCATACTTCTAAAAGAGTAAGGGTTAAGAAAAAAAAAACATTTTATCATCAGAAAGATATTAAGTTTTAGGAGATTTTAAAGAACAAAATCTCACTTATCTTTGAAAGCTCGGCTAACCACATCTTTCACGAAAAGTGGCAAACATCTGAGGTTGCTTAGGGTTGGTGCATTATGGGTAAAGGAGGAGCTAAAGAGCTTTTTGGTTACCATGGGCTTTAGAAACAGCAGAGTCAGATCAGAGAATCGGACATGGACCCATCAGTTCAGGATAGAATGAAAATTTACATCATCAGATCCAATATTTACAGAAAGTACAGTTTTGTAAAATCTTACTGTACCATATGTCCTTCTCTTCATTGTTGCAGTACTCTTTACAACAGGGATTCCCTGCCAATGGTAGCTCGACATCTGGCTAGTGTACCAAGCCTTTTGGTTGCAAAGGGTACACTGTACATCACATGTATACTTCCCGTGCATGGCGTTGGGCATAAAGGTGACGTCTGGACATACCATCCTCAGAACTAAAAATCCCCAGTAGGAACAACAGTCCAAGGATACTAGAAGGTAACAAGCACATCCAGAAGGAAAAAGGACCAGGGGGAGGGAGCAAATACTGCAATAGTGAAGAGAAGGACATCAACTGTTATTGTAAGATTTTACACAACTGTACTATGTCCTTCCATATCATTACTGCAGTATTCTTAACAAGGAGAGTGCAACAGCTCAGGAAGAAGATTGAGAGGAGGAAGGACCAGCAGAACCCTCTAGGAAGCGATGGAGAATGGCCCTAGAAAAACCGGCTCTGGCCCTAGAAATCATATCCAACTTGTAGTGTTTGGTAAAGGTATGCACAGAAGTCCAGGTAGCTGCCTCAAGGATAGAATTAGTATCGGAAACCTTGAAAAAAGTACCAGAGGAAGCCACAATCTTAGTAGAAGGAGCCTTAACAAAGGAAGGAAGGCTCTTCCAATGAAAAGAATAGCAAAAGGAAATGGTTTTAGAAATCCAAGAAGAAATTGTTTGCTTGAAAACAGCTAAACCTAAAGTTCTAGAATGAAAACAAAAAGCTATTCAGATTTATGAAAAGCTTTAGTTTTATCCAAATAATATCTGAGTTGTCTATGCAAATCCAAGGTGTGCAAAACCTTCTCACTAGCAGAGAAGTACATAAGGGAAAAAAGTGGGCAAATGAATAGACTGATTAACAGACAACTCATTAACCACCATGGGCTTAAAAGGAAGATTAGTACGAAGGAAACTTGCAGCTCAGACACTCCCTCTGCCAGAAGTAAGGGCCAAAAGAAGAACAGTCTTCCAAGAACAATGCTGTAAGGAAGATGAAGCAGCAGGCTCAAAAGGAGAATGGGCCATTTTTTCTAAAACAAAATTAAAATCCCAGGAAGGATGGACAGGCTTCCTGGGAGGCCTAATGTGAAGGATGCCTTTAACTGTTTGGCCTCAAATCGGCAGGCTAAAGGGGACATCAAAGGCAGACAAAAGCTAGCACAGATAGCTGGAAGGTGGGCCTTAACAGAAAAATAGGCCAACCCAGTATTGAGCAAGTCACACAAATAAGACAGAACCAAAGGAATATCCACAGTAAGTGGATCCAGGCTACAAGAAAGACACCAAACAGAAAACCTCTTTCATTTGGATAAGCAGGATTTTCTAATCGTGGGTTTCCTGGCGTCCTGCAGGACCCACTGCACATCCTCAGAAAAAAGGTCTCTGTGGGGAATCAAAACCCTATCACCAGCAATGTCAGCTGAAGAGTGGATACGTGGGAATGGATAACAGATCCATTGTCTTATGTGAGTAGGTCCACCCTGTGAAGTAACTTGTGATGACTGCCCTTAGCAAGATGCAGACGAGGGAACTGATGCTGTCTGGGCCAAAAGGAAGGCATCAGTAAGATTTTGGGAGCATCCTGTTTGATTTTGAACATGCCTTTCAGAATGAGAGGAAGGGGAGGGAAGGCATATAGAAACATTCCCTTCCAAGGAAAAGATAGGGCATCAATCTTCCAAGCCAGAGGACATGGGACTCTGGTACAGAAGAGAGGTAGCTGTCTGTTCAGAGGGGAGGCAAAAAAATCTACTTGAGGAGTATCCCACTGGTGGACAATGTACAGAAACACATCGCCGTGAAGCATCCACTTGTGGGATTGTGTTATGGACCTGCTCAGTGAATCTGCCACTGTGTTTTGAGATAAGGGAATATAAACTGCTTGAAGGGTCACAGGATACTTAATAGTTAGATCCCAGACCTAAAGAGCTAGCCCATACAGGAGATAAGACCATGGTCCTCATTGCTTGTTGATATACCACATCACTGTGGTATTGTCTGTGAGAATTATGAGGGGCCCCTGGAACGGAGAGAGAACGAAAAGCCTGAAGAGCTTGAAGAAGGCCTCTCAGCTCTTTGACATTGATGTAGTCCTCTTTTTGATGAAGAGACCAAAGGCCCTGCACTTTTAGAGGACCAAAGGATGCCCCCCCATCTCATGTCCAAAGCATCTGTCAAGAGTTCCAGAGAGGGGACTGGACTGAAGCATCTGTGAAGACTTCCTGAGAGGGGACTGGAGGTTGAAAAGGAAGTCCTGGGTTTAGGAAGAACTGACAAATCCACCACTGAAGATCCAGCTTAAGACATGGAAGAAAAGGAAAGTACAGTTTTGTACCTACCATAAATGTAAATGTCCGAGAGACATGCAACTGTAGTCATAACATGTGGGTTGTCCTGCCTCAGGCAGCCCTCGGTCGGCCGGATTCCAAAGTCTGGGTCCGACGTCGGCTGATGTCGCATTTTTCTCCAACGTCAGAGCGGCTGGAGTACATAAGCATCAGCCAACGCCATTTTCTTCAGTGTTTCTTGCCCCAGATGCCAGGTGCCCTCCAAGGAAGGCTATAATCAAATTGGAAGACAAAAACAGGATTCCAAACAAATAAATGAGCAATAAAACAAATACACCATAACAGATATCCCCAGCTAAGAGTAACAGGGATAGGAGTGGACCCTAGGCATAGAGGGGTATGGAGGAGGGAAAATCGACTGCAGTTGCATGTCTTGCGGACATCTACATTTATGGTAGGTACAAAACTGTACTATGTCCTTCAAGAATGCAACTGCAGTCATAACATGTGGGTAGAATACCATAGCTTAGCTCGGGGAGGAGGTATGCTCTAGGAAAGAGATGGTGTGGCAATCAAACCCTGCAGGACTGCTGAAGCAAAGCCTGCTCTGGATCTGGAGTATAGAGGGAGATTGTAGTGTTTGGAGAATGTATGCACGGAGCTCCATGTAGCAGCTTCTAGAATGTCCTTGGTAGGCACCCCTCTTAAGAATGCTGTAGAGGTGGCTGTAGCTCTGGTGGAATGTGGTCTGACATTGGCTGGAACAGTCTTTCCATGAAAGGAATAACAGAATCTGATGCAATGTCCAATCCATTTAGAAATAGTCTGTTTTGAAATTGCTTTTCCTTGGACTGCAGGGCGTAAGCTACAAAAGTTGTTCAGACTTCCTACTGGCCTTGGTTCTGTCCAGGTAGTATCGAAGTTGTCTGTGAATGTCCAAGGTATGCAACAGTCTTTCCCCCTTATTCTCAGGATTGGGGAAGAAAGCAGGCAGATGAATGGCTTGATTTAGAGAAACCCTAGATACCACCTTTGGCATAAAAGTAGGGTTGGTCCTTAATGAAACCCTGTCTCTATGAAAAATAATAAAGGGTGGTATTGCCATTAGGGCCTGTAGCTCGAAACCCTTCTTGCTGAGGTAATTGCCAACAGGAAAGCTGTCTTCCATGAGAGAAATTGCAAGTCAACTGAAGCTGCTGGCTCAAATGGAGGTAGAGTCAGTTTTTCTAAGACAAAACTGAGGTCCCAGGCTGGCACTGGGGCCTTTCTTGGTGGCTTAATGTTCTTGATTCCCCTGAGGAATTGTCTTAGTAAGGGGTGAGAGAAAACAGGAGGATCAGTGTTGTATCTAGCTGAAATAGCAGATGCATGTATCTTTATGGAAGAATATGAGAGGCCGTTCTTTAACATATCTGCCAAATATTCCAAGATGAGTGGGATGTTCAACAATGATGCATCATGTCCCTTGCTGGTATTCCAATTGCTGAATCTTTTCCACTTTGCTAAGTAAACCTTTCTGGTGGATGGTCTTCCAGCCTCTGTTAGTATCCTTTGAACTTCCTTGGAGAGAGATAAGCTAAAGCTATTTATGGGATCTCCCAGGCTGTTAGCTGCAGTGTCTGAAGATTTGGATGCAGTGTTTCGAAATTGTGTTGAGTCAAAAGTAGAGGCCACTGGGGGAGGGCCCACCTCCTGGTGTGACATATGCTCCGTAGTAGTGGGTACCAGTGTTGTCTTGGCCAATCTGGAGCTATTATGATTCCCTTGGGCTTCTCTGCTTTGATCTTTAGTAATACTGAGGTCATCAGTGGCAGAGGTGGAAATGCATAGATTGCTAGGGAGTTCCAGTTGAATGAGAGGGCATCTATTTTCCAAGCTTTTGGATGGTATGTCCTTGTGCAAAATTTTGGTAGAAGATGGTTGAGGTGAGAGGCAAATAGGTCCACTACTGGCTTGCCCCATGTCGAAGTGAGTTGTCTGAAGGCCTTCGGATGTAACCTCCACTCGTGTGGATCTGTGAAATTCCTGCTTAGACTGTCCGCCAACACATTGTCTTTTCCTGGAACAAACTGGGATTGTAACTGGATGTTTAGGCTCAGTGATTTCTCCCAAAGCTGCTTTGTCAGTCTGCAAAGGGGGTAAGAGTGGGTGTCCCCCTGCTTGTTTATGTACCACATCACAGTGGTGTTGTCTGTCCGTATCATTAAATGGCCTTGCTGGAGTTGGTGTTGAAAAGCCTCGATGGCATGCATTACTGCCAGCATTTCCTTTTGGTTTATATGCAGATGTGTTTCCTTTGGAGACCATTGTCCTTGTATACAACTGCCTTCCATGTGCGCCCCCATCCAAGGTCTGAGGCGTCTGTAGTCATGGTCTGTGTTATCTGTGGTTTTTTGAATGACATACCTGTGTTTTCCTGGCTCACCGAGGCCCACCATAGGAATTCCTTTTGTAGGCATGGAATGAGTGGGATGATTGTCTCCAAGTTGTTGCTGTGTTGAGACCAAATGCTTTTTAGGTACCATTGAAGCTTTCTCATGTGTAGTTTTGCTAATGGAACCAGTAGAATGCAGGATGCCATGTAACCCAGGGCCTGTAGGAATGTCCTTGCAGTCATCTGGGTAAGTTTTGCTAAACCTTTGAAGTAATGAGTTAACTTCTCTTGCTTGTCTTCTGTCAGGTAAGCCATCTGAGAGGCTGTGTCTAGTTTGGCTCCTAAGATTATTTGCTGGGATGGCTGCAGTCTTGACTTTTGGAAGTTGACTGTGTATCCCAGAGCTTGAAGTAATCGTATGACATAATCCAGGTTTTTTGTCAACATTAATTTGTCGTTCGCTTGTATGAGGCAGTCGTCCAGGTACGGGTAAATTTGTATACCCTGGAGCCTGCAATGAGCAATTACTGAAGCCAGGCATTTTGTAAATACTCTGGGTGCAGTAGATAAGCCAAATGGCAATGCTGAGAATTGATAATGCTCTGGCCCTGCAAGAAATCTGAGGTATCTTCTGCAACTGTGTCTGGACATGCAGGTATGCCTCCTTGAGGTCCAGAGTAATCAGCCACGACCCCTTGCCCAGCATGGGAAGGAGTTGCTGCAGAGTCAGCATTTTGAACTTTGGTACTATGAGAAAGGTGTTTAATGCGGACAAGTCCAGTATTGGTCTCCATTGAGATTCTTTTCTTGGAACAAGGAACAGTCTTGAGTAAAACCCCTGGTCTTGTTCTTGTTGTGGAACTCTTTCTATTGCTTTCATTCGAGTCAGCAGAGTGATTTGCTTGATAGCCTCTGCCCTCTGATTTTGTAGTAGGTTTGGCATGCCTTGTTTTCTTGGTAAGGTATGAAAATGAAACCTGTACCCTCGGTCTATAATGTCCAAAATCCATTTGTCCTTTGTCAGTCTGTGCCAGTTTTCTGCAAACAGAGATAATTTCCCACCCAAGGGAGCTTCTAGTTGTTCCCTGGTAGGCGGTAGTAGAGGAAAGTCATTGAGTTTGTGGTTGTTGGGCAGGTGAAACCCCTGCGTCACTTCTTTGGTTTCCTAGCTGCCATTGTCGTCCCCTGTAGGGACCTCTGTATTGGCCTCTTCCTCGGCCACGTCTGTTCTTACCCCTTTGAAACTTTTCTGGATTAGGAAAGGACCAGTTTTTTGAAGGCCAATTCCTACTGAATCTGGGGGGTTGAACCTGGAGGAAATCTTTCACAGTCTGAACTGATTTTGCTTTTTCTTCTATGGTCTTTAACACATCCTTAGCATTTGCACCAAAAAGCTTGTTCTTTTCCAAAGGTGCATCCAGAAGTTTTGCTTTTACATGATCTGGTAGGGGTTGATCTTTTAACCAAGCATGTCTACGAATCACTGCCCCTGTCATAGCTGCCCTACATGAAGCTTCCAGTGCATCATATCCACACTGCAGGAAGTGATTGCTTACTTGCTGAGAGTTATGTACAGCTTCCTGCAAGGTCTTCCTGTCTAAAGGATCAGGAGAAGCTAATGTTTTTGTAAATCTTCTAAGAGATAATCCTGATATTGTAACATATGAAAAAGGCAATTTAAAGCTCTCATAGATAAGGTAGTGGATGTGTAAACCTTTTTTCCCCATCTCTCTAATGACCTCGCTTCCCTGTTGGATGGCAAAGGATTTTTAGAGGTGGAGGCTGAAACTCCTTTAGGCCCCTGTGAAATAGTTTCCAAATCAGCAGTATGGGCCCTGAATAAATGGGAATGAGTTTCTGGGACCCTGTAATACCTGTCTGGCTTGGCTGGAGCAGGAGGAAGAGAATCAGGGTTAGCACTAGAGTCAGAATACAAATCATCCAGAACATCAAGTACAGGAGGAATAGCTAAGGGCCTGTGCTGAGGCTTCTTAAGGAAAGTCCTCAGGCATTTCCTAGAATCAGAATAATCCTGACCTTGCCACTTGAAATGTTCCCTCATGGTGTGCAGAACTTCCCCAAAAGAAATATCCTCAGGAGGGGAGGTCAAGGGATGGAATCTTCTGCATCCGAGTCCTCATAGGTCTGGAAGAGCTCTTCCTGGCTATCAGAGTGGACAGAGCCCTCAGAATCTTCATCTGAAGGAGTAGGGTCAGAGGGTTCAACCCGGGGCCTTTTATCAGGAGGAGGCTGGGATGCTCTCTCAGGATGGGCCTGTGAACCTCTAATCATGGAAATTAAATCAGCAGCCATGGACATAATTTGTGTCTCCGGAGTCGGCTGAGGTAAGGATTTAGAAGTAACATGCTTGCTGGCTGCCTTAGCCCTAGTGTAGGCCTTAATAGACATGGCCATTGGAGGCCTGGCAGCTCCACGTGCAGGAGTGACCTTGTCTACAGCAATGGTCTCGGGCATTTCCTCGGTTTCGGTATCCGGAGGAAAATCTATAACTGGCGTTGGAGTAATGTCTGGAATCGGAGTAGTCGGTAATGCGGTGTCTTCGGTTCGGAGCGGTGGAGAGACCATCTCAGAGGGAACCGGAGCACTCGTGCTAGGTTTTGGCGTGGAGTCGGTGGTAGACGCGGGCTGAGGATGTCGGTCCCGGTCTTTTCGCTTTTTGGGGGTTTGCGAAGTCGGAAGATCCGACGGCATGGAGTAAGCAAAATTATCGCCGAAAAAATCTTCAGCGAACTCCGCCCGGCACCCGAGAGTGCGCTTGTTGAAGCGAGCACAGGCTACACAGGCCGAGACGTCGTGGTCTGGGCCCAGGCAAGGGAGGCAGTAAGAGTGGAAATCCTTATGAGGTATTTGTTTACCACAAGAAAGAAAATTGTTAACTTTTTCAGTAATTTCTGACATCGGCTGAGGCAAGAAAAGGTCCCCAACGGGGTACTTAGCTTTTTTGATGACTTCGGTATCGTAGAATACAGGAGCTGACCGACCGGCACTTGCGAACTGCTTCTGCTTCGGGCACCGCGCGGCAAGAAAGACTGAAGAAAATGGCGTCGGCTGATGCTTACGTACTCCAGCCGCTCTGAAGTCAGAGAAAAATGCGACATCAGCCGACGTCGGACCCAGACTTTGGAATCCGGCCAACCGAGGGCTGCCTGAGGCAGGACAACCCACATGTTATGACTGCAGTTGCATTCTTGAAGGACATCTAGAAACTCTAAAGGATGAGAATGCTGAAGTCAAACTGACTTTAGAAACCACTGAAGCTTTCTCAAGTGGAGCTTAGCTACAGGGAGCATAGGAATGGTGGAAGCCATGAAACCCAGAGCCCACAGAAATTCCCTGGCTGTAACTGAAGCCAGAGGAAGAAGGAAAGTACAGTTTTGTACCTACCATAAATGTAGATGTTCGAGTGTTGACACTGCTGCAGTCATTATACTTGGGTTATCCAGCCGTCAAGCAGTTCCCCAGTCGGCCTGAGTTCCAAAGTCTTGGTCCAGCATTGGTTTCTGTCACCTCTTCCCTGACGTCAGTGTGACAGAGATATATAAGCTGCAGCTGATACCATTTTCTTCAGTTTTTCTTGCCCCAGATGTCAGGTGCCCCCAAATAGGTAGGCAATTCAAATTGCTAATAAAACATAAATAAGAAAAGCAAACAAAAACTTTCAGTTACCAGCAAATACCCCCCAAAGGTAGCGAAGGGTAGAAGACCTAGGTACGTAATAGCAAAGAAGAGGGGATGAAGGGAGGGTAACCTGGACTGCAGCAGTGTCAACACTCGAACATCTACATTTATGGTAGGTACAAAACTGTACTATGTTCATCGTGTTACACTGCTGCAGTCATTACACTTGGGTAGAATCCCAAAGCTGAGGTAGGGTGGCTGGTTCTATAATGCATTAGGGGTGGCAATAAGGCCCTGCAGGACTGCAGATGTGAAGCCAGCTCTGGATTTGGAGTAAAGAGGCAGATGGTAATGCTTGGTGAAGGTATGCACAGAGCTCCATGTTGCTGCTTCCAAAATATCCTTGGTAGGTACTCCTCTGAGGTAGGCTGTTGATGTGGCTGTGGCCCTGGTGGAGTGAGATCTAATGCTGGTAGGCACAGGTTTCCCATGGTGCATATAGCAGAAATGTATACAATGTCCTATCCATTTGGAAATAGTCTGTTTAGAAATGGCTTTTCCCTGTGCTCCTGCAGCATATGCTACCAATAATTGCTCAGATTTTCTGAAAGCTTTGTTTTTTTCCAAATAGAAGCGTAACTGCCTGTGAATGTCCAATGAATGCAGTAGTCTCTCCCCTTTATTCTGTGGTTTTGGATAAAAAGTTGGCAAATGAATAGTTTGGTTTAGAGACACACTTGAAACCACCTTAGGCATAAAAATAGGGTTAGTTCTTAAGGACACCCTGTCCTGGTGGAAAATGAGGAAAGGTTCCACTGCCATTAGTGCCTGTAATTCTGAAACTCTTTGTGCTGATGTAAGTGCCAGGAGCAGAGCAGCTTTCCAAGAAGTGTATTTTAATTCTGCTGTGCTAGCTGGCTCAAAAGGAAGTAAAGTTAATTTTTCAAAAACAAAGTTGAGGTCCCAAGTTGGAGCAGGTGCTCTACGGGGCGGTCTTATATTTTTTGCCCCTCTGAGGCACTGTTTTAGCAAAGGATTAGAGAAAATTGGTGGATCTGTGTTGTAATGAGCAGAGATGGCAGAGGCATGGATCTTGATGGATGAAAAGGAGAGGCCTTTGTCCAGCATCTCAGTCAAATATTGTAGTATCTGAGGAATGTTTGGCACAAGAGGGTCAAGGCTGTGAGCCTGGTTCCAGGAACAGAATCTCTTCCATTTATCTGAATAGGCTTTCCTGGTACTAGGCCTTCTGGCCTCCAGGATGACATCCATAACAGCTTTGGAGAGAGGCAATGCTTGCTTTGCTAAGGTATCTTCCATGCAGCGAGGTTTAAGGTCCTTAGCTGGCTGTGGAGAATTTGATTGTTGTTCTGAGAGAGCAGATGTGGTGTTTGAGGCAAAATCCAGGGTGGTCCTTGTGCTAAGTTTTTTAAGATTGGGTACCAGTGCTGGCGTGGCCAGTCTGGTGCAATCAGGATCATTTTTGGCTCCTCTTGCCTGGCTTTTATGAGTACCTTTGGAAGAAGAGTCAGTGATGGGAATGCGTATACTGTTAGCTTTTTCCAGCTGAACGAGAGGGCATCCACTTTCCATGCTTGTGGATGGTAACTCCTTGTGCAGAATTTCTGTAGCTGGCAATTCTTTGGTGATGCAAACAGATCTATGTCAGGGCTCCACCATTTCTGTTATCATTCTGAATATTTGTGGATTCAATTCCCATTCGTGTGGATCCATGATATTTCTGCTTAAGTCGTCTGCCGGTGTGTTTTTCTCTCCTGGCAGGAATTGTGCTTGTAGATGAACTTGATAGCTTATAGCTGTGTTCCATAAGGTCACTGCTTGTCTGCAGAGGGGATATGAATGGGTGCCCCCTTGCTTGTTTATGTACCACATGACTGTGGTGTCTGTCTTTAGTAGTTGTCCTGGTTGTAGCAGGTCCTTGAAAGCTATAAGGGCATTTTGTACAGCTAGCATCTCTTTTTGGTTGATGTGAAGATGCTTTTGTTCTATAGGCCACTTGCCCTGAATGCATTTTCCTGCCATGTGTGCTCCCCAGGCGTAATCCAATGCATCTGTGGTCAGTGTTTGCCTGGGTGTGGGTTGAGTAAAAGGCTGTCCCTTGTTGAGGTGACAAGCTTGAGCCCACCATTGAAACTCCTTCTGAAGGCAAGGTATTAGTGGTGTAACTGTTTCCAAACTTTGACAGTGTTGAGACCATACACTCTTTAGGTACCATTGTAGTTTCCTCATATGCAGTCTGGCATATGGAATTAGAAGTATGCAAGATGCCATGTAGCTCAAGGCCTGCAGAATTTTTCTTGCAGGGAGTCGGGTCTTTGTTGCCATCAATTGAAAGTATTGAGTCAATTGTGCTTGCTTGTCTGGCGTGAGATAAGCCATCTGGGCCATTGTGTTAAAGCTGGCACCCAGGGATATTATCTCTTGTGAGGGCACTAGTTTTGATTTCTTTTCGTTTACTGTGTACCCCAGGCAACTTAGTAACTTTTTACAAACGCCAGATGCTTTAGGAGAATGTCTTTGCTGTCTGCTTGAATTAAGCAGCCGTCCAGGTATGGGTAAATTTGAATTCCTCTTTGTCTGCAAAATGCAATTACTGGTGACAGGCACTTTGTGAAGACCCTGGGCACAGTAGATAAGCCAAAAGGCAGTGCAGAGAATTGATAATGCATTGGACCAGCTATGAATCTGAGGTATCTTCTGCAGTTGTGTCTGATAGGGACATGCAGGTATGCCACCTTGAGGTCCCAAAGTCATGAGCCAAGCTTGCTTGCCTAGCATGGGAAGAAGCTGCTGTAATGTCAGCATTTTGAATTTCGGGACATCCAGGTAAGTGTTTAGGGATGAAAGATCCAGAATAGGCCTCCAGGCTTTGTCTTTTCTGGGTACCAGAAAGAGTCTTGAGTAATATGTTCCTGTGAAGGTACCCTTTGAATAGCTCCCATGGTCATGAGTGCTGTAATTTGTTTTTGAGCCTCTGCCAATTGATTTGTTGGCAGATTTGGCATTCCTTTTAACCTTGGCAGTGTGTGAAAGTGGAACCTGTAACCCTGTGAAATGATATTGAGAACCCATTTGTCTTTGGTGATCATATGCCAATTGTGATAGAAAAGAGCCAGTTTTCCTCCCAGTGGGGATGCCAAGAGAGAGATGTTTGGCAGCTGTAGTGAGAAGTCATTGGGACTGTTTTTTGTAAGGTTGTTGTCTGTCTTCTCCTTTCTGGCCTGGTGCACCCCATTGTCGAGGCCTGTAAGGACCTTGTGATTGTCCTCTGCCTCTTAGACATCTGTATTTGCCCCTTTGAGATCTGTCTGTAACAGGAAAGGACCAATTCTTTCTTGGCAATTTCTGCTAAATCTTGGAGGCTGTACCTGTAAGAAATCTTTCACTGTTTGCATAGATTTTGCCTTATCCTCCATTTTCTTCAGTACCTCTTCTGCCTTAACTCCAAATAGGACATCATGCTGAAAGGGTGCATCCAGAAGTTTTGCTTTAACATGATCTGGCAATGTATGTTCCTTTAACCATGCGTGTCTTCTAATGACAGAGCCTGTAACTGCTGCTTTGTAGGAGAGAACTCTAAAGAATCAAAACCACATTGCAAAGTATCTTTTCCCACCTGTTCAGCAGCATGCAATAAATCCTGCATTTCTTTAAAATTAGGAGGATCTGTATCTGAAAGCATTTTTTGTTTCAACGGAGACATCAGAAATTGCTGATATTTTAACATGTGAAATTGGCAATTCAAAGCCCTCATTGCTGAAGTTGCAGATGTATATACTTTCGTTCCCCATCTGTCTAATGCTCTGGAGTCTCTGTCGGAGGGAACTGGGTTCTTTGCTGATGAGGCCTTGACTCCTTTGGGTCCCTGAGAAATAGTTTCTGGGTCTGCAACTGGGCTTTTATACAGAAATTTGTGAGAGTCAGGGACTCTGTAATACCTGTCTGGTTTAACTGGAGCTGGAGGTAAGGAATCAGGGTTTAAGCTGGATTCAGTATACACATCATCCACAATGTCTAACACTGGCAGATTAGCCAGGGGTCTGTGTTGAGATAAAAGTAGGAATTCTCTGAGCCTTTTCAGAGGCCTGCTCTGGAGACTGATTTCTTTGTTTTAACAGGTGGTTTAGACTTAGAAGAGAGTTTAAGGCTAAGCTGACTAGGTCTGAATACACCCTCTGAAGTAGTAGGAGACTGATATACACCAGATCCCTCTGCAGGGTCGGTTTCGGTAGTCTGTAAAACTTGGGTGTTCGATGGCCCAGCCATCTCCACTAAGGAGTTGGTGGCTGCCTGTGGTTCTGCAGAAGCGGTCGTCAGGGGCTGCGAAGGTGCCTCGCTGAAAACCAGAGAACCGGCGACTGGCCTAGAAGAGGCTTTGTCATCCGTTTTGGGCCTCGGATGCCTGTCTTTGTACTTTTTATGAATTGCGGTCGTTGGAAGTTCCAACGGCATTGTATAATTAAATTTTCTGCCAAAGTAATGTCGGGGAAAATCAAACCGACGTTTAATAGTGTGCTTGTTAAACCTAGTACAAAACCGACAACCAGTGACGTCGTGGTCTGGGCCTAGGCATGGGATGCAATAAGAATGGAAATCCTTATGAGGTATTTGCTTCCCACAAGAAATACAGTTATTAACTTTTACTGACATCGGACTGAGGCAAGAAAAAGTTTCCCCAACGGGGTACTTAGCTTTGTAGAAGACTTCAGTTCTGGATTCGTAAATGAAAATCGCAGGGGTCGGCCGAACCGGCACTTGCAAACTGCTTTTGCTTCGGGCACTGCGCGGCAAGAAAGACCAAAGAAAATGGCGTCAGCTGCATCTTATATACCCCTGTCGCACTGACGTCAGGGAAGAGGCGACAGCAACCGACGCCGGACCAAGACTTTGGAACTCAGGCTGACTGGGGAACCGCCTGACGGCAGGATAACCCAAGTGTAATGACTGCAGCAGTGTAACATGATGAACATCTGTAAGAAAGCAATGAGAGTAAAAGCCTTGGGAGGAGGCACTGAAGCCAGCATTGAAATAGTCTGGATCTTGCAACCCAGAAAAACAGGACCCTGAGGAGGAGTCAGGAATGACCTCTGGAAATTTACAGTAAATCCCAGGCTTTGCAAGAGGGAGATGGAAAAGTGTAGACACTGAATTAAGATCTCGCGAGAAGAGACCTGAAAAATCAGGTAATCCAGGCAGGGAAAAGTACAGTTGTGTACACTTACCATAAATGTAGATGTTCGAGTGTATTCACTGTTGCAGTCATTACATTTGGGTAATCTACTGGCAGGTTGCCCTCAGTCGGCCTGATTAACAAAGTCTTGGATCCTGCGTCGGTTGATGTCCCTTCTTCCATGACGTCAGGTCGTCAGGGGTATAAAACATGTAGCCGAAACCATTACATCAGTTTTCTTGCCCCAGATGTCAGGTGCCCCCAAATAGGGAGCCAAATATTTAAGTAATTAAAAACACAAAAATATACCTCCAAACAAAAGCAAATGCACCAAAAAGCCTTTTTAGCATAGTAAAGGAAAGTAGAGGTATAGTAAGAGAAAAACAGGGGGTTGGAGGGAGGGTAACCAAGACTGCAACAGAGAATACACTCGAACATCTACATTTATGGTAAGTGTACACAACTGTACTATGTTCTTCATGTTTCACTGTTGCAGTCATTACATTTGGGTAGATTCCCAAAGCCATGGTTGGGAGGATGGATTTATACAGCATTAGGACCAGCTATAAGGCCCTGCAGGACAGCAGTGGAAAGCCAGCTCTGGATTTAGAGAAGAAAGGTAAATGGTAATGTTTGGTGAATGTATGAACTGAGCTCCAGGTAGCAGCTTCTAGAATGTCTCTGGCTGGAACACCTCTGAGAAAGGCTGTAGAAGTAGATGCAGCCCTGGTGGAATGAGATCTGATCCCCTGGGGGGATAGTTTTACCATGGTGCATGTAGCAGAAATGAATACAATGGCTTATCCATTTGGAAAAAGTCTGCTTTGAAATAGCCTTTCCCTCTGCCTCTGCAGCAAATGTCACCAATACCTGTTCAGATTTTTTTTAGAGATTTTGTCCTGTTTAAGTAAAATCTAAGTTGTCTGTGTACATTCAATGAATGCAGAATCCAATCCCCCTTGTTCTGTGGATTGGGAAAGAAAGTTGGCAAATGAATGGTCTGATTAAGAGCCACACTGGATACCACCTTAGGCATGAAGGATGGATTGATCTGGAGAGACACCCTGTCCACATGAAAAATAATGAAAGGCTCCACTGTCATAAGAGCCTGTAATTCGGAAATCCTTCTAGCTGAAGTGACTGCTAAAAGGAAAGCTGTTTTCCAGGAGAGAAATTTTAAGTCTGCAGTAGCAGCTGGCTCGAAAGGAGGGAGAGTGAGTTTTCCCAATACAAAATTGAGGTCCCAGGCAGGGGTTGGAGCTCTCCTGGGTGGTCTTAGTTTTTTTGCCCCTCTGAGATACTGCTTTAGCAGAGGATGAGAGAAGAGGGGAGGCCCTGTGATGTAATGAGCTGAAATGGCTGAGGCATGGATTTTTATGTTGTAAATCCGTGGTTCCATTTTCCATTCGTGTGGTCCTATGAGATTTCTGCTTAGTTCATCTGCCAGAGTATTCAGCTTTCCTGGCAGGAATTGAGTTTGTAGTTGTATTTGATAGGTCAAGGCTGTGTTCCACAATGCCATAGCTAGTCTGCAAAGGGGGTAGGAGTGTGTACCCCCCTGCTTGTTTATGTACCACATAACTGTGGTGTTGTCTGTCTTTATCATTAATTGTCCTGAATGAAGGTAGTCCTTGAAGGCTGTCAGTGCATTCTGTACAGCTAGCATCTATTTTTGATTGATATGAAGGTGCATTTGATTTGGGCTCCATTTGCCCTGAATGCATTTCCCTGTCAGATGAGTCCCCCAAGCATAGTCTGATGTGTCTGTAGTTAGGGCGTGGGCGGCAGGAGGTGGAGTGAATGGTAATCCCTTGTTTTGGTGGCAGGCCTCTGCCCACCATAGGAACTCTAGTTGCAGGCAAGGTATGATAGGAATCATTGTTTCCAGGCTGTGACAATGTTGACTCCATAGACTTTTTAAATACCACTGAAGTTTCCTCATATGCAGTCTTGCATATGGAATTAGAAGAATGCAGGAGGCCATGAACCCCAAGGCTTGCAGAATTTGTCTTGCAGATAGCAGGTTTTTTGTGGCCACTTGTTTGAAGTAAGTTACCAAATGAATTTGCTTTTCTGGCATAAGGTAAGCCATCTGGGCAGTTGTATTCAAGCTTGCACCCAGGAATGTAATTTTTTGAGAGGGTACCAGTTGTGATTTATTTTCATTTATGGTGTACCCTAGACAAGTTAGAACCCTTTTTACAAACGCCAGATGTTTTTGAAGAATGTCCCTGTTTTCTGCCTGAATTAGACAATCGTCCAGGTATGGATATATTTGAATATTTCTTTGCCTGCAAAATGCAATTACTGGAGCCAGGCACTTTGCGAAGACCCTGGGCGCAGTACATAAGCCAAAGGGCAGTGCAGAGAACTGGTAATGCAAGTAGCCTGCTTTGAAGCGGAGACATCTTCTGCAAGATTCCCTGATTGGGATATGCATGTAAGCCTCTTTTAAGTCTAGAGTTACCAACCAGGCATCTTTGCCTAGCATAGGAAGTAACTATTGAAGAGTCAGCATCTTGAATTTTGGAATGTCCAGAAAGGTGTTTAGAGTAGAGAAGTCCAAATATGGATGCACTTTCTGGGTATCAGGAAAAGTCTTGAATATAAACATTGTCCCTTTTCCTCTTCTGGGACTGGTTAAATAGCTCCCATGTTCATGAGAGACAGTACTTGTTTCTGGGCCTCTGCCCACTGATTTGGGGGCAGGTCTGGCCATCTGTTTGGGATTGGCAATGTGTGGAAATGAAATCTGTATCCCTGGGTTATTATATTTAAAACCCATTTGCCCTGGGTTATAAGTTGCCAGTTTCTTGCATGAAGTGCCAGTTTTCCCCTCCAAAGGGGTGGCTAAAAGGTAAGTGCTTGATAAGTGTAGAGGGAAGTCATTGAGATTGCTTACTATAAGGAGGTGCCTTGTTGTTTCCAGATTTGGAGGAGGAGGCACCCCATTGTTTTGTTCTAAAAGTCCCTTGTGACTGAAACCTGGAGCCTTTGGAATGTCTGGGTTTGACTTGAAAGGCTCTCGAAGGAACTGGAAAGGACCAGTTCTTAGTAGGCCAGTGCCTACTAAATCTTGGAGGTTGCACTTGTAAGAAATCTTTCACAGTTTGCATAGATTTAGCTTTATCTTCCATTTTTTTTAAAACTTCTTCAGCCTTATTACCAAAGAGACGGTCCTGTTGTAAAGGAGCATCCAACAATTTTGCTTTAACATGATCAGGCAGAGATTGCTCTTTGAGCCAAGCATGCCTTCTTAGCACAGACCCAGTTACAGCAGCCCTGCAAGAGGCCTCCAAAGAATCAAAACCACATTGCAAAGTATGTTTTCCAACTTGTTCAGCTGAATGCAATAAATCCTGTAAATCTTTATTTTCCACACAGTCAGAAATTAACATCATTTTCTGTTTAAGCAGTCTCATTATATGCTGCTGATATTTAAGCATATGAAATTGACAGCTTAAAGCCCTGATTGCCATGGTTGCAGAAGTGTAAACCTTCTTACCCCCATCTATCCAGCACCCTGGAATCTCTATCAGAAGGGGTAGAATTTTTAGCACTAGAGGCCTTAATGCCCTTGGGACCCTGAGAAATGGTTTCAGGATCTGCAATAGGATTTTTGAAAAGGAATTTGTGGGAGTCAGGAACCCTGTAGTATCTGTCTGGCTTACAAGGAGCCAGAGGCAGTGAATCAGGAGCCATACTAGAGTCTGAAAAAAAAAAACATCAACAATGTCTAGAACAGGAGGTATAGCCAAAGGCCTATGCTGAGGAAGAAGAAGAAAATCCCTAGGTCTCTCTAAATTCAGAGAAATACTGACTTTCCCAGTGGAAATGTTCCCATAAGGTATGTAAAGTTTCCCCAAAAGAAAAATCCTCAGGGGGAGAAGCAGAAGGAATGGAATCTTCTGCATCAGAGTCCTCATAAGTAGGTATAGACAAATCCTGTTCATTAGAAGAGTCAGAAGAAATAGAATCCTGTTCAGAAGATTCATAATCAATGTCTTGCCTAAGCCTCTTGGAAGGGGGGGGGGGATTGGCTACCCCTGATCAGAGTAATTAAATCAGCCATTTTGATCATTTGTTTTTTAGGCATAGGGGCCTGCACATGTGGCCGAGGCGTTGATTTTTTAGACATAGATTTAGATTTTGGCCATAGTTTTGAAGATGGCGTTGGTCTAATATACAAATCTGTAGGCCTGAAAACACCCTCAGAAGCCGGTGCCTGCACAGTGGCTCTGGACCCGTCTAAGGTAGAGACTTCCACGGGTTCCATAAATGAAGCATCTCACAGCATAACGGACTCCGAATGGGTCTCAGTAGAGGCCTGAGAATCAGAAGTAGCAGGTATCAGGGGTTGCGAAAGTGCCCGAGTACCGGCGAACTGGCGACTGGCTTAGGAGAAGCATCGTTGTCAGTTTTGGACCTCGACGGCCTGTCTCTTTTTCTTTGTGACCTTTTAGGTATTCCAGTAGTCGGATTGCTAACAGACAACATTTCTGGATAATTAAAGCATCAAGCAAAATATTTAGAAGCAAAAATATAGCAACGTTTAATAGTGCATGGATTAAATTTAGCACAAAACCGACAGCAAGGTACATTGTGGTCAGGGCCTAGGCAAGGTATACAGTACAAATGAAAATCCTTATGAGGTATTTGCTTCCCACAAGTAATGCAATTATTAACTTTTACTGACATTGGTAAGGAGCAAAAAAGTTTACCCAACGGGTTACTTAGCTTTTTAGTTGAAGACAACGGTTCTGAAACTCAAAAAATGAAAATTTCAGGAGTCAGCCGACTGGCACTTGCGAACTACTTCTGCTTCGGGTACCACGTGGCAAGAAAGACTGATATAATGGCGTCGGCTGCATGTTTTGTACCCCATGATGACCTGACATCATGGAAGAAGGGACAGCAACCAACGCAAGACCCAATACTTTGTTAATCAGGTCGACTGAGGGCAACCTGTCAGCAGATTACCCAAATGTAATGACTGCAACAGCGAAACACGAAGAACATCACCTTTATCTCCCTTAGCCTGCAGAAAGCAATCACAGGAGCGAGGCATTTGGTGAAGACCCTTGAAGCAGTAGAGAGGCCAAAGGGCAAAGCAGAGCAGTGAAAATGGCAGAAAGCAACAGAGAAATGCAAAAACTTCTTGAAAACAAGATGAATAGGAATGTGTAGATAAACATCCTTGAGACCCAGGGAAACAAGAAAACCATGAGGAAGTAGCAGAGGAAACAAGGTTTGAAGGAACAGCATTCCAAAAGGCAGGGACCTTCAAAAAAGTGTTTGGCTATAAAAGATCCAGAATGGGTCTCCAGGTGCCTTCTTTCCTGGGGACCAACATCATTCTGGAGTAAAACCCCTTCACCCTGAGACCTTGAGGCTCCTCTGGAAAAAGGAGCAGTTGCTCCTGAGGCAGCTGAGGAATGCCTAAAAAGGGGGAGAAGGGGATTTCTAAGCCATGTAATAACCCTGGTGAATTATGGAAACAACCAAGGAGTCTTGGGTGACTTTTACCTAAACAGGAAGGGATAGGGAAAATGCAGAGAAAGGAGAATGTGACTGAGAAGAACAAGATAGCCAGACAGCACCTGGCTTGTCAGAAAAATACTGAGGAGGAGGAGTTTGAGTAGCTTTGGCAGGGGGAACCCTTCTACCCCCCTTCTTAGCTTTGGGGGGAGGATGAGACTGCCTACGAACAAAAGCAGGCTTGTTAGGATTAATTCCTCTGAAACTTGGGTACAGGGGAAACAAAAATATACTTCAACTCCTGCAAGGCCTTGGACTTTCTTTGCAGGAACTTAAACAACTTTGCAGTAGCAGCACCAAACAAATGCTTATTATCCAGTGGAGCATCCATCAGCTCAGCCTTGATCAAACAAAGGCTGAAGCCTGAGCCAGGAATATCTCCTCAAAACAGATCCAAAAGCAGCAGGCCTTGATGAAGCATCAGCTGCATCGTAGCTATATTTAATGGAATGGCGAGTTACTTGGGAGGACGTCAAACGCAAAGTAAGAGCAGAGTTCTTCCTTTCAGAATCAGGGATATCAGAAATAGCCTAACAGACTTGAGAGAATACAGCCAAAATGCACCTAGTAATGGGCTTGATAGTTGACAGCTTTAAGGCTATGGTAGCAGAAGTATGCACTTTCTTACCCAGTTTCTCCAAGGTTCTGCTATCCTTATCAAATGGCAGCAATTTAGTGGAAGGCTTATCAGAACCCACAGACACCAAAGAAGGGTTAGCAAAAGGACACAAAGAAACTTGCGGTCCTCGTGCAGTTTATAAAACCAATCACTTCTTGTTGGGAGTCAGGAACGTGAGGAACAGTGGAAAAAGCATTCAGCAAGACTGCATGAACATAAACAACAGAGGGTCTTGGAGACTACATCTGTAGAAGCTCATAGTACCTCTTCTGAGCATCAGACACCAAACCACAGGCACATTTGAAAAATTCCATCATTCTGAAAACAGTATCACCAAAAGAAATCTCCTCAAAAGGAGAGTCAGGACTGATAGACTTCTTCCTCAGAACCATTATCAAGTGACAAAAGAATCTGGGAGAAATAAGTCAAAGATTCTTCATCAGAATCAGTAGTATCCTCCTCAAAAGAGTCTTGCTCCCAGGTCTCTTAAGTGGGGGTATAAGACGGGGGGGGGGGGGCAGGCACAAAAACACCTTGTGGAGGTTTGAGAGCCATAACGGCATTAAACAGACTGAGTGAAATTTTGCCATTTACCCTGAAGATCTTTAGGAACAGATGAAATGTGTTTAGTTTTCTGCTTCTTTTTGAGTGGGAGATCAGCTTTGAAGGCTCAGATCCCTGATGACATTCAATAACAGAAGTCGGGACAACTTCCCTTACTAAAATTTGAGGAACACCTCTAGGCCCCTCAGTAATAACCAGCCGCAGTTCCTCTTGTACATCCGAGGCGGACATCTGCAAAACTTTTGTGAACATTCATGAAGTCTGGCCTCCGAAGCAGTTGTGACACAGGAATCAGAGACAGAAACTAGATGATCCTCCCACCTTTTACCAGCCTCAAAAGAGACATCTGGTGGAGGTGGTACAGCTGAAGAATCAGACAAGAGTTTCTTAGCCTTTTTCTTCTCAGACAGCTAGCCCTTGGACCAGGGAGTTCCATGGTATCCTTAGCCAACAATTTAAGTTGTTGGTTCTCAAGGTAAATCATGAGGGAAGAAATCAAACTCCATAGTGTCTTGGGGTGGGTCAAAGGACTGACAAATCTTGCAAGATATATGGTCATGGGAAGCACCTAAACAGAACACTGCGATGATCTTTATGAGGAATCTGTCTCCCACATTGGTATTACTCTTTTCTGGAGGACATGAAACCCAACAACCAGAAACCAAGGCAAACGTAAGACCCAATGGGGCACTTATCTGAAATGGTAGAAACCAGCAGATGAACAAGCATTCAGATAGATGATCGAAGATGGTGTTCAGACTGGTGGCAAAAAGTTCTGAGAATGGTACATCCGGATGTCACCATTATATCCTACGCCGTGAGTGGAGACCATACGTGTAAAATATTGTGCACCCTTTACAACCAAAAGGCTTTGGTATACTGGACGGATGTCAGGCTGCCCTTGGCAGGGAATCACTATTGTAAAGAATACTACAGTGATATGGAAGAACATCATCTGAACTCCAGGTGCCTAGACCTTGGACCTCAGAAATCCTTAAGAGGACAGGTGGAATATCAGAATCAGACACCATACCTAAAACGATGGAAAGTCTTTGAAAGACATCAGCTGGCACCAGACAATAAAAAATCATACAGAAGCATGCAAAAGACCAATAGGCTGTAAAGAAAGTTTCATTTCAAACAATTCACCATCTTTAGGTAGTATGTTTTTAAGTCTATGGAAAAGCAAAAGCAGCCTTGCACATACTCTGCTGCCACTCCTGAAACCCATGCTGAAGCAGAGAAGGACTTGGAAAGACAAGTCACTTCCAGCAGACATCTACCTGAAAAGTAGGGTAGTGAGTTTCATACACTGTTGAACAAGAGGTTTTACTCAGTAAAACCAGCATGCAATCCCAATTAAGTTTTTTTTGGTAGGCTCCCCCAATGCTTCGTACCGTTTTTTTCCCCTAACTACCGATTTTTCTGTTTGTGGAGTCAACATTAACCTCCGCAAAGGACAGGGACAGAACATGAAGAAGAAATAAGGCCATGTATGCAGCCTGCTGTGACCTAAAAAAAGTACAGTTGTGTACACTTACCATAAATGTAGATGTTTGAGTGTATTCACTGTTGCAGTCATTACATTTGGGTAATCCTGCTGGCAGGCTGCCCTCAGTCGGCCTGAATTCCAAAGTCCTGGGTCCTGCGTCAGCTGCTGTCACCCCTTCCCTGACGTCAGGTCGTTAGGGGTATAAAAGATGCGGCAGGCACCATTTTTTTTAGTTTTTCTTGCCCCAGATGTCAGGTGCCCCCTAAAAGGGTAGCCAAAATATATATATATATATATATATATATATATATATATATATATGTAAATACATGCAGCAATATAAACTTTACCTTCATCTACAAGCAAATACACCACATAGGTTGTATAAATCAGAGAAGGAAAGATAGGTTCCATCAGAAGAAAGGGGGATAGGCGGGTGAGTAACCTGGACTGCAACAGTGAATACACTCAAACATCTACATTTATGGTAAATGTGCACAACTGTACTATGTTCTTCATGTTTCACTGCTGCAGTCATTATATTTGGGTAGAGTCCCAAAGCTATGGATGGGAGGCTGGAGCTAAACAGCATTAGGAGCGGCTATGAGGCCCTGTAGAACTGCAGTGGCAAAGCCTGCCCTGGATTTAGAGTAGAGTGTCAGATGATAGTGCTTTGTAAAGGTGTGCACTGAACTCCAAGCAGCAGCCTCTAAAATGTCCTTGGTTGGTACTCCCCTAAGAAAGGCTGCTGAAGTGGTTGCAGCTCTGGTTGAATGTGGCCTAATGCCCTTAGGCACTAGCTTGCCACGGTGCAAGTAGCAGAAATGAATGCAGTGGCCTATCCACTTTGAAATAGTCTGCTTTGAGATAGCCTTTCCTTGTGATCCTGCAGCATATACCACTAGTAATTGCTCTCTTTCTGAAAACTTTGGTTCTGTCCAAGTAGAATCTAAGCTGTCTGTGAACGTCCAAAGAATGCAGAATTCTCTCCCCCTTGTTCTGTGGATTTGGATAGAAAAATTTGGCAGATGAATAGTTTGGTTAAGAGCCACACTGGACACCACCTTAGGCATAAATGTTGTGTTTGTCCGCAGAGAGACCATGTCTGGATAAAAAATGATAAAAGGTTCCACAGCCATGAGTACCTGAAGCTCTAAAACTTGTCTTGCAGAAATTATTGTTAGCAGCAGAGCTGTTTTCCAAGATAAAAACTTTATATCAGCAGTAGCATCTGGCTCAAAAGGAGGCAGGGTGAGTTTTTCCAAGCTATAGTTGAGGTCCCATGCAGGCATTGGTGATCTCTTTGGAGGCCTTACATTTTTGGTTCTTCTGAGGTACTGTTTTAATAAGGGATGAGAAAAGATTGGTGGCTCTGTATTGTAATGAGCCAAAATGGCAGAGGCATGAATTTTAATAGATGAAAATGATAGGCCTTTGTCCAGCATCTCAGTTAAGTATTGCAAAATATGAGGAATATTTAGCACAGCTGTATCAGTTCCTTGTGCCTGGTTCCAAGTACAGAATCTCTTCCATTTTCCAGCATAAGATTTTCTAGTACTAGGCCTTCTGACCTCCAAAATGACATCTATCACAGCTTTACTGAGAGGTGTGTTTTGTATGACTACATTATCTGCCATGCTGCCAGGTTTAAAGTCCTGAGTTGGCTGTGCAGGATCTGATTGTTTTGCTGAGACAGTAGATGAGGTATTTGAGGTAAGGTCCAAGCTGGTCATTGAGACAATTTCTTTAGGATTGGAAACCAGTACTGGTGGGGCCAGTCTGGGGCAATCAATATCATTTTTGGCTTTTCCTGTCTGACCTTTAAGAGTACCTTGGGGAGGAGAGGCAGAGGGGGAAAGGCATATACTGATAGGTTTTTCCAGCTGAAAGATAGGGCGTCCACTTTCCATGCTTGTCTGTGATAGGTCCTTGTGCAGAATCTTTTTAGCTGGTAGTTGTGAGGGGCGGCAAATAGATCTACCCCATTTCCTTGCTAACATGCTGAAGACTTGTGGATCCAGCTGCCACTCGTGGGGATCCATGAGGTTTCTGCTTAGTTCGTCTGCCAGAGTATTTTCCTTCCTGGCAGGAATTGTGCCTGCAGATGTACTTGGTAAGTTAATGCTGTGTCCACAAAGTCATGGCTAGTTTGCAAAGGGGGTAAGAATGTGTGCCCCCCTGCTTATTTATATACCACATGACCGTGGTGTTGTCCGTCTTTATCTGTAGTTGTCCCAGATGAAGTACGTCCTTGAAGGCTGTCAGGGCATTCCGAACAGCTAGCATCTCTTTTTGATTGATATGTCGATGCACTTGGGTTGAGGACCATGTGTCCTGAATGCATCTTCCTGCCATGTGGGCCCCCCAAGCATAATCTGATGCATCCATTGTTAGTGTCTGCCTGGCTGGGGGTAATGTGAATGGCTGTCCCTTGTTTTGGTGACAAGCCTTTGCCCACCATCGAAATTCCTGTTGTAGGCAGGGAATAAGAGTAATAAGTTATGTACCTACCATAACGTTCCATGTTAGTTGTCTTCTTCTCGCCTTCTTTCTTGCTAGTTGGGTTCGGAGCCGACCTTTGGCTCCAACTCGGACATTTTCTAAAGCTCGAGAGCTACATACTGGCTCGAGGCCTCCCTATATCCCACAATGCCTGGTGCTAGACCCCCCAGATCTCGTTTAGAAGACCTAACACCATCATAATACAAGAGGACAACCGTCCCAATAGCAAAAACTTCAGCTACAGGGCTGAAGAGAGAGAAAGAAAGAGGACATAATCGGTGAAGACTCAGCCAGTGACAAGACCCATAGGACTCTTCTCGGTCCATCTAGGCTAGGGGGATGGAGGGTGGGACACAAGAAAGAAGGCGAGAAGAAGACAACTAACATGGAACGTTATGGTAGGTACATAACTTCTTAATGTTAAGTTGTCTATCTTGCCTTCATTCTTGCTGGTTGGGACAACGTCCCTAGCACCTTAGTCCTGGGTGGCTCATCGGAACAGACTCTTGAGCACAGTGGAACCAAAATCAGCTCTGCTCCTAGAGGCCAGATCCAATTTATAATGTGAAATGAAGGTATGAGGGGTGACCCATGTGGCCGCCACACAAATGGCATCCATAGGTAGTCTTGATTGAAAAGCTACCGATGTAGCTAAAGCCCTAGTAGAGTGGCCTTTAGGTTTAGCAGGGAGTTCTTTATTCCTCAACTGATAAACAAGGGTAATAATACAGGACAACCACCTGGATAAGGTTACTTTAGACACTGGTTGACCCTGCTTAACCTCCGCATAGGACAGGAAGAGTTGTTCTGATTTCCTTATTTGCTCAGTCCTATGCAAATAGAAACGTAATTGCCTATGAACGTCCAACTGGTGTAATTTGTGTTCAGCTTATTTGGAAAAAAGACTGGTAGATCGATGGATTGATTCAAATTATTTTCAGAGGGGACCTTAGGAAGGAACAAAGGATTAGTCCTGAGTGAAACTCTATCCTTATGGAAAACTAGGTAAGGAGAACGAACACAAAGGGCTTGAAGTTCAGAAACTCTCCTCGCTGAAGTAATGGCCACCAAAAAAATGTTTTCCAAGTAAGCAAGTTCAAGGAACAGGAAGCTGCCGGTTCAAAGGGAGGCAGTATCAAGGAAGCTAGGATCAAATTTAAGTCCCACTGAGGCGGAGGATCTCTCACTGGAGGCCTGAGCAAGATTGTTCCTTTCAGAAAGGCTTTGCAAAGCTTATGGGACATGATGCTGGTTTCTGAGAGGCCCGTATGGAAATTAGAGATTGCCACTAGCTGAACTCTAATGATGGCAGAAGAGGAGCCTGCTTGAAAAAGTTCTGCTAAAAAATCTAGGACGTTATTGTCAGGGGCCATGAAGGGATCTATATTTCTAGCCTCTGCCCAGAAAGAGAAACGTTTCCACTTACTAGCATAAGTCTTCCTGGTTGTAGGTTTGTGCGAAGAAAGGATAATCTCACGCACTGAATGGGAAATACTGGGAAGCCTGGCTAAGGTTGGAAGTGGAGCAACCAAGCAGTGAGGTTGACAGGCTGAAGAGATTGATGCAGCCTGCCCGACTGATGGATCAAGAGGTCTGGAACTGGGTCCAGATTCCAAGGCTGCTCTAGACGGTGACGGATGCAGGAACGGGAACTAGATTTGTCGAGGCCAGTAGGGGGCAATGAGGATCATCCTGCACCCCAACATGGTAGCTTTCTGAATTAGTTTGGGAATTAGGGGAAAAGGTGGGAATGCATACAGAAGTCCCCGGGGCCAATCATGAACTAGAGCGTCTCTGGAGGAGTGTCCGGGAAGAGAGTGAAGAAACTGTCGCACTTGCTGTTGAGAGGAGTTGCAAAAAGGTCGCAGCAAGGCTGACCCCATTTGTGGAAGATTTTGTCCGCTACTGTCCGACTGAGAGACCACTCATGAGGCATGAGAATAGCTCTGCTTAACCTGTCCGCTATGACGTCGGACTTCCCAGGGATGTGTGTTGCTGTCAGAGACCGTTGAGAGGAGATCACCCACTGCCATAGTCTGAGTGCTTCTCGACATAAGGGATAGGACTTGGTTCCGCCCTGCTTGTTGATGTACCACACTACAGACATATTGTCTGTCTGAATTGCAATGGTCCCAGTGGGTAGAGAGTTCTGAAGAGCTTGCAACGCTAAAAGCACTGCCCTCATCTCCAAGACATTTATGTGCAAGTGGTACTCTTGGGGTTGCCAGGTGCCCTGGACAGTCCTGCCCTGAAAATGCCCCCCCACCTGATCAGGGAGGCATCCGTGGTCACCGTGGCAACTGGAGGAGAAAGGATAAATGGTCTGCCCTGGGGTACTGATGGACAGACCATCCCACCAAGCCAAGGTTTTTAGGACGAATTTGGCCTGAATCTTTCTGCATCCTAATAATACCTGTACATGCCGGCGAATGTCTGCCACTCTGTCTACTGGAAGTCTTGCAGATAGATCTTCCGTATTTAATCTTGCGCCTATAAAGGTTAAAGACTGACAAGGCAACAATGCAGACTTTTCGAAATTTATAGAGATACCTAGGTTGGAGCATGTTTGGATGGTATAATCCCTGGCTCTCAGCAATTGATGTCTGGTGGTAACAGTAAGGAGCCAGTCGTCTAGATACGGAAACACCTGGAATCTTTGCCGTCTCAGGTAAGCGGTAACCACTGCCATGCATTTGGTGAACACCCTGGGGGCTGTGGTGAGACCAAAGGGCAGGGCTCTGAACTGGTAATGACTGGCCCCCAGCCGGAAGCGGAGAAACCTTCTGGAACACCTGTGCATTTTGATGTGGTAGTACGCATCCTGAAGATCTATGGAGCACATCCAATTGTCCTGACCCAAAAAGGGTAGAATGGACTGAAGTGTGACCATCCAGAACTTCATTCTTTGAACAGACTTGTTTAGTCTGCTGAGATCCAGAATGGGTCTCCAGTCCTCTGTCTTTTTTGGTACCAAAAAGAACTTTGAGTAAATTCCGGATCCTTGCTGGTCTGCTGGGACTTGTTGGATGGCCCATCTTTTTAGCAGTCTTTTGTACTGCCTATTCCCTTAGACTGGGTGGAACATCTGGGATGGGGTTGTTTGATTTTAATGGGGTGTGGACAAACAGGATTTTGTAACCTCCGGATATGATAGACTGTACCCATCTGTCTCGAGTGATGAGACACCAGGCTTCTGGGTACAGAGACAACCCTCCCCCGACTGCCTCTGAAGGTGGACAGCCGGGCAGCCCCTCAGGGGTGCTGGAAGGGATTGTCAGAGAAAGATTCTCTGCTGACCTGATTCTGTGGACCCCCTCTGTCCCGCAGGTGGCGTCTATTGTTGTTTCCTCCTCTGCCTCTGGAGGGAAACTCGCCACGTGCGTCAGGCATGGCTCCCTGGGGTTTCCAGAACCACATCTTTCCACTCTTCTGACCCTTAGGGTATGGTCTAGAGGGAGTGGAAAAACAGACTCCCATGGCAGAGAGAGTCTTGCCTTCCTGCTCACACCTGGTAAGGGTATCTTTCACCTGTGGTCCAAACAGAGCCGAACCATCAAAAGGGGTGTTGGTGAAGGACGTCTTGAAGGGATCAGTGAAGTTACATAACCGCATCCAGGCATGTCTTCTCAAAGCCACGCCTGTGCCTGCGGTCCTACTCGCCCCATCAGCCGCATACGAAATGAGCCGCATGGAGGAGTTGACTATAGAATTAAGAGTCGCCAGCTGGGAGTTTATGTTGTCTTGAGCCCCCATAGCTGATGGATCTTGAAGGGTATCTCCTAGCTCCTTGAGGAGATCCCTCTGAAGACGGATGAAGTGGCACAAATAATTCAGCGACCGCATGGAGAAGGTCGCTGAGGAAAACATCCGCTTCCCCTATCTATCCATCGTCCTAGACTCTTTATTAGGGGGATGGACAGGTACAGAAGTGTCAGCCAACTCCTTTTTCATGGCAGCTGCTACCACCATGGCATCAACGGGGACACCCTTAGTCAAAAACTGTTTATCTTGAGGGGCCGTAATAAACTTAGTGGGCCTGTGGGGGGTTGGTTCCAGTGTGCTGGAAGCTGACCACGCCTTTCGAGTCACTAGTTCCATCAAAGGATCGAAGGGGCGAGAATCAAACGCATCCAAGTATACCGACTCATCCTCAGAAGGGTTAAGGGCAGCCCAGTTTCTCCTCTGCTTAAGGATTTCAAGGATGTCCGAGAGACAGACATCTTCAGAGGGGGATCTTGGGGACCCTTCCGAATCCTCCAAGTCAGTATCTGACGTGACAGACTCTGGGGAGTCAACATGTTTCCTCTTACATTTCCTCTTTCGAGGGGGCTCCTCTGAAATCTCAGGGGAGGCCTCGGAAGAGAAAGATACACCCAGTGGGGTGACCTGGAGCGTTTGATCCCCTCGCTTGGGGTCTGGAAAAGGCGTAGAGACCGAAGCAGGCACCCTGGGGGGAGGAGCTGAAGGGGCTGTTTGAGGTGCAGACTGCCGATTGAGGTGCAGACTCAGAAGTCAGCATGCTCATGACCTTGAATGCGCCCCTGCCTGGCAGAGAAGAGGGCCCCCACTCCGAAGAGATAGGAATCCTCTCCGGCACTGAAAGGGATGGCTCCGAGGCCGATGTAAGAGCCAAGCTTACCTGCGCCGAGGCTCAGAGAGGGAGAACGGGGTCGGACAAGTTCCGATTCCACTCGCCCCCTCGGAGCAGACGAGGGAGTCTCGGCACCCAGATCCCTCCAATAACGGAACCATTGAAGAAATCGGAGCAGACGAAGGAGCTGAAAGGGGAAGCATCGGCGCAGTTTCCAGGATCTGAGCCCCAACAAGCGCCTGCTCCGAACTGACAGGAGTCGTTGGAGGAGGAACTACTTCAGAAACAGGAACAGCCACAGCCTGAGGAGGCCTAGTTAACATTTTAGCCAGGGCCTGCGATTTGAGGAGTCTACTAACCACTCTCTCCAAGTCATGATCGGATAGCCTCGAGGACCGAGAAGAGTGGGACCGACGGCTCCGTTCAGACTGTAGCAAAGGCGATCCCGGAGCAGAGAGAATCGATTCTAGGGATGGCGACCTGGATCGCTTACGGCTCCCTGATGACTCCGATGTACTACTCTAATTAAAGAAACTGAAAAATATACACTAAAAGTTTAACTACTAATATTACAAAAAGATGAATACGACCTGAGCCAATAAAGTGCAACCTCGGAGCTGAAGCAGCAAACGAGATCTGGGAGTCTAGCGCCAGGCATTGTGGGATATAGGGAGGCCTGGAGCCAGTAAGTAGCTCTCGAGCTTTAGAAAATGGCCGAGTCGGAGCAAAAGGTCGGCTCCGAACCCAACCAGCAAGAATGAAGGCGAGATAGACAACTTAACATTCATTGTTTCCAGGCTGTGGCAATGTTGAGTCCAAACACTTTTTAGGTACCATTGAAGTTTCCTCATATACAGTTTTGCATATGGAACTAGTAGGATGCAGGATGCCATGAAGCCCAAAGCCTGCAGAATTTTTCTTGCAAACAACTGGGCCTTTGTTGCCAACATTTTGAAATAGGTAGTCAGTTGCCTTTGTTTGTCTGGCGTGAGATAAGCCATCTGGGAAGTTGTATTTAAGCTTGCACCCAGGAATATTATCTCTTGAGAGGGTACTAGTTTTGAATTATTTTCGTTGACTGTGTACCCTAGGCATGTTAGAAGTCTTTTCACAAACGCCAGATGCTGTAGAAGAATGTCCTTGTTCTCTGCTTGAATTAGACAGTCGTCCAAGTAAGGATATATTTTATTCCTCTTTGTCTGCAGAATGCGATTACTGGTGCCAGGCACTTTGTAAAGACCCTGGGCGCAGTAGATAAGCCAAAGGCAGTGCAGAGAATTGGTAATGCATTGAGCCAGCCTTGCATCCGAGGTGTCTGATTGGGACATGCAGGTATGCCTCTTTTAGGTCTAAAGTCACAAGCCAAGCGTTCTTGCCCAGCATGGGCAGAAGTTGCTGCAAACTCAACATCTTGCATTTTGGAATATCCAGGTATGTGTTCAAAATAGATAGGTCCAGTATTGGCCTCCAGGCTTTGTCCTTTCTGGGTACTAAGAACAGTCTTGAGTAAAATCCTTGTCCCTGCTCTTGCTCTGGTACTAGTTGAATGGCCCCCATGTCCACGAGGGCTGAGACTTGTTTTTGTGCCTCTGCCCATTGATTTTTTGGCAGATCTGGCCAGCAGTTTGCTTTTGGCGTGGTATGGAAATGGAACTTGTAGCCTTGTGACACGATATTTAAGACCCACTTGTCCTGGGTTATAATAAGAAGTTATGTACTCACCATAACGTTCCATCTGAGTAGGTATCTTCATTTGTCTGCAACCTTTGGGATACGGATCCGATCTCGGATCCGAGCCAGCAACGTCTACCACAGCATAGATCCGAGCTCCTAGCTCCTCCCATTACCCATAATCCCCTGCCTACCCTGACTGACCTCAGATCAAATTTGCCCCATAGCACAGCTGATAAAAGTGTCCCAAAGGGAACAGATGCTTAGAACCTCGAGAACGATCATTTTGGTCAGGGGAAGGAGGGGGGGATGGTTGCAGACAAATGAAGATACCTACTCAGATGGAACGTTAGGGTGAGTACATAACTTCTTAATCTGAAGTAGGGACTTCATTTGTCAGCAACCTTTGGGACAGAGTCCCCAGCTACCTAAATCTTGGGTGGCCTTCATGGAAGGATATTCAGGAGCACCACAGAGCCAAAGGACGCCCTACCTCGGGAGACAACATCTATTTTATAGTGGCTGATAAAGGTGTGAGATGAAGCCCAAGTGGCTGCAGAACAAATGTCATCCAGTGGAACCCTAGCTTGAAAGGCCACCGATGTGGCAACGGCCCTAGTAGAATGAGCATGGACTCCTTCAGGTGCAGGCCTTCCCGAGCTCTGATATGCTAAGAGAATACAACTAGAGATCCATCGAGAGAGAGAAACTTTAGAAACTGGCTTTCCAAAATTACTTTTGGCAAAGGAGATAAACAAATGATTGGATTGCCTATGATCAGCAGTTCTATGAATATAAAAACGTAGTTGTCTGTGTACATCTAAGGAATGCAGCTTGTACTCTCCTTTGTTTTGAAAGTTGAGGGAAAACACTGGGAGATTGATAGATTGATTAATGTTCGCTTCTGAAGATACCTTAGGTAGGAAGGACGGATTGATCCTGAGGTGAACCCTATCCGGGTGAAAGACCAAATATGGTGGTTTGACACAAAGAGCTTGCAATTCCGATACTCTTTTGGCTGAAGTTATGGCCACCAAAAAGGCTGTCTTCCAAGAGAGAAATTTGAGATCAACCGTGACCGCCGGTTCGAAAGGGGGACCAGTCAAGGCCTGTAAGACTAGGGATAAATCCCATGGAGGTACCACCTCTTTGACTGGAGGCCTAAGAAGGAAGGTACCCTTGAGGAAGGTCTTACACAGTTTGGAAGTGATAAGAGGGCCAGACTCTTGCCCCACGTGATAGTATGAGATTGCTGCAAGTTGTACCTTGACTGTGGAAGAACTTGCCCCCTGGTGAAAGAGAGAGGTTAGAAAATCTAGAACCAATGCTATCGGGGCTGTAAAAGGGTCTAAACGATGGTGTTCTGCCCAAATGGAGAAGCGTTTCCAATTACTTCGATAAACCCTCCTGGTGGAAGGCTTGTGAGCTGTTTCAAGAATGGCTTTAACAAGTGATGAGATCCCGGGAGTCCTTATGAGGAGTGGAACTGGAGCAACCAGGCCATCAGCTTGAGGTTGACCAGGTTCGGAGTCGGAAGATCGAGAGGGTGAGAAATGAGATCCGGGAGGGGATCCAGAATCCATGGTGGATACACTAGGTGAGACCATAGGTAAGGGAACCACGTCTGACGAGGCCAGAATGGGGCAATGAGGATCATCTTGCTCCCCAACTGCCTGGCTTTCTGCAATAATTTCAACATCAGGGGAAGAGGAGGGTAAGCATAAAGCAGACCGGGAGGCCAAGCATGAACTAGAGAGTCTCTCGGGGGACTCCCCCGGAGGGGGGATCAGAGTGAAGTAATCGTTGCATTTGGTGTTTGAAGGAGAGGCAAAAAGATCGCAACAAGGTTGCCCCCATCGGGCAAATACTTGCTCTGCAACTCGAGGGTTGAGAGACCATTCGTAAGGAGTCAGGATAGTACGACTGAGCCTGTCCACTAGAATGTTGGACCGTCCCGGAATGTGCGTTGATATGAGAAAGCGGTTGGTGGAAATCGCCCATTCCCACACTCTCATGGCCTCGCGGCAAAGGGGGTAAGACCTGGTTCCCCCCTGTTTGTTGATGTACCAGACGACTGACATGTTGTCTGTCTGTACTGCAATCGTCCCTACCGGGAGAGAGCTGTGTAGTCCCTGCAACGTCAAAAGTACCATCCTCATCTCTAGGACGTTGATATGCGAAGAGGTCTCTACGTCGTTCCACGTGCCTTGGACTGTCCTGCCTGAAAACTGCCCCCCCCAGGCGAGAAGAGTCCGTGGTCACTTTGTCGACTGGCGGTGGTAGTGAGAAGGGACGTCCCATGTGGAGATTGGGGGATTGGAGCCACCACACGAGCGACCTTCTGCAAACCTTGCTTAAGGAAATGGGATGAGACAGGGGGATGCGAGACAGGGACCACTGTACCTGGAGGATCCACTGCAGGACCCTCATGTTCAACCGGGCCAATGGCAGCAGAGGGATTGCAGCCACCATAGATCCTAAAGCCCTCAGGACCAATTCCGCTGAAGGAGTTTGCAGTTGAAGGATAGCCTGCACATGCAACATCAGGTTCCGAAGCCGATCTGGAGTCAAGAATGCAAGCATCTGCCTGGAATCCAGTCTCGCCCCTATAAAATCCAACACCTGTGTAGGGATCAGAGAGGATTTGGTCATGTTGATGGTTAATCCTAATAGTGGAGCCAGACTGAGGAAATAATCCCTGCATGAACAAAGTAGATGCCTTGCTGGGGCCGTAAGGAGCCAGTCGTCCAGGTATGGAAAGGCCTAAATTCCCTGGAGTCTCAGGTGGGCCGCTATTATCGCCAGGACTTTGGTGAACACCCTGGGGGCTGAGGTGAGGCTGAAGGGGAGGGCCCTGAATTGAAAGTGACTGGCTCCCAGCCGGAAGCGGAGAAACCTCCTGGAACGCCTGTCCACTAGAATGTGATAGTACGCATCCTTGAGGTCTATGGAGCACATCCAGTCGTCCTCTCGCAATAAGGGGAGGATGGATTGCAACGTGACCATTTGGAACTTTTCTTTGGGTACTGCCAGGTTTAGGAGAGAGAGGTTGAAGATGGACCTAAAGTCCCCCATCTTTTTTGGCACCAGAAAGAACCTGGAGTAAAACCCTGATCCAATTTGATCTGGGGGGATGGGCTGGATGGCTCTTTTTTTAGAAGCTGCTGAATTTCTGCAGCAGCCGCCTCCCTCTGACTGGGTGGTATGTTGGGGAGGCCTCTGATTCTGGGGTTATGATAATGGGAATTTGGTAACCTCTGGATATAATACGAAGCACCCAGTGATCCATTGTTATGGACTCCCACATTGCTAGGTGCCTCGAAAAACGCCCCCTAACTGCCTCCAGAGTGGAGCAGCCGGGTAACCCCTCAGGGGTTCTGCGTGGGCCTCTCAGAGAACGGTTCTCTGGACCCAAAATTCCTGGGACCCCCTCAGCCTCTGGGGCAGCGTCCTCCCTGTCCTCCTCTGCCACGAGAGGACTGGTTGTCCTGAGCAGACTGGGATTGATGCGATTTTCGGAACCACATCTTCTTCTGACCATTTTGGTTCTTGGAAAAGGACCTCTGGGGCGCAGAGAAGCGGACTCCAACGGCAGACAAAGTCTTCCCGTCTTTCTCGCTCTGGACAAGAGTGTCATGAACGGTTTTGCCGAACAGTGCAGAACCATCAAAAGGGGCATTCGCAAATGACGCCTTAAAGGGTTCCGAGAAGCCACAGTGACGGAGCCAGGCCTGTCTCCTCATGACAAGCCCGACTCCGCCTGCTCTAGCGGCTCCCTCCGTAGCATGAGACAACAGCCGCATAGAGGTGTTAGAAATAGAGCGGAGGGTGGCCTTTCGGGAGGAGTACAGATCCTTGTCTCCCTCTGACATGGACCCTGGGGGGGGAAGCAGCGTATTCCTTAATTAGATCCCGCTGCATCTGAATAATGTGTGCCATGTAGTTCAAGGCCCTCAAAGAGAAGGTCGCTGAACTGAAGGCCCGCTTCCCAAGACGATCCATCGCGCGAGACTCCTTGCTTGGAGGATGAACCGTGGGGCTCTCCTGAGCCAACTCTTTCTTGGTGGCTGCAGCCACCAACATGGCATCCACAGGGGGACCTCTGCTCCAGTGTGATCTCTCCACAGGGGGGTTCAAAATTTTGTCCGGGCACTTGGGGATTGGCTCTACGGTGTCCGGTTCCTTCCAAGCCCTAGTGGATATGAGATCCACCAAGGGGTCGGGTGGAGTGGACACCCATGAGGTAGATGGTCCTGCCTCAAACGCCCCAAGGAATATGGAATCATCAGAGGAAGTCTTGGGGGCAGACCACCCACCCCTAATTTTGAGCATTTCCATGATGTCTCCGAAGGAGACATCCTCGGGGGGTGACCTAGGGGAGCCTTCCCCTTCATCTAAGTCTGTATCTTCGGTGAGACTCTCAGAGGAGTCTATGTGCCTCCTCTTGCACTTTGCCATGTGAGGAACCTCCTCGGGGGGGCTGTCCGAGGAGTCCTCACAGGCTGTATCTTGTTCCACTGGAACTCCTGGAGGCGCTGAGGTAGGCTGCCCCGAGGGCCGGATGAGGGGAGCCAGGACCAGATGAGAAGGAGTGCGGGAGGGAGCCGAAGCCAGGACCGGAGGCTTGGAAGCACTCGACAGTGCCCTCTCCACCGCAGCGAAAGCCGAGGGGGAGCTGCTCTCTGAAAGATCCGAGACCAGACTCCCACTCGGATCCGAAGTGGGGATCGGACCCGGCGCCGAGAACGTCGGATCCAGGGGACCAGTGTGCTCCGACCGGGACGGAGCCGAAAGCACACCGAATCCCTCGGATCCGAAGCTTGGCCAATGGCTCCGAGAGGTCGGATCCGACAAACTCAAGGGAGCCATCGGAGCCGACGTGCCCAGCACGGTCGACTCTGACCCACCCCCGGATCCAACATGGCTCGGCTCCGAGCGCTTCGAACTCGGAATGCGGGTCGGAAAAGGAGCAATAGGGGCGAAAAAAGGGGTCGAGCTCCCCCCCGGAGGGGGAGAGGCAAGAGCATTCCCATCTGCATCTGGGCCTGGATGAATCTCCTCATCATCCGGTCCATGTCCACATCTGACATGCTAAAGGTGGACCTCGAAGAGGCCACCAAGGCTGACCTGGAGTGCCACCTCAATGACCTCGACGGGGACCGGGTCACCTCCTCCTCGGGTCCCGGGGAGTAACAAGGGGATCGGATCAGAGGAGGAGGAGACCGTGAAGACCTGGATGGAGAAGCCCTCTTGGCGGGCGGGGCCGATGAGTCCTCGGCCCGCCGCTTAAGGTGCTTCTCCCCCCCGCTTCTCTTTCCTGGACTCCCTATCCTCCTGAGCCGAAGTGGGAGGTTGAGTCCCGGTCAGAGGAAGGGAGGCAGGAGTGACCACTACCGGGGGGGTAGTGATCACCGAAGTACCGGAGGCCGAAGCAGAGTCTGGGGGTAAAAGGCCCGCCAGAACCATCTTCGACCTCCAATCCTTAAGTGCCCTGGGGTTGAACGCGCAAATCGCAAACCAAGAGAGGTGTTCAACCCCAAGGCACCTAACGCACCGAGTGTGGCCATCAGCTGGTGAAAGCTTGTGGCCACACTCGGTGCATTTAGAAAAAATGGCTTTAGGGGCCTCCGACATAACTAAAGTAAAGCACACTCACTAGGCCCCTACACTCAAGACACACACACACGCTACGACCAGCGGGGAGGGAGGAAAAATTTAAATTAAAATTTAAGCTAAGTAAGCTAAAAATAAGAAGTTTTAGCGTTAAGGGTAAACCTAACACGCACACACAACCACTCAATCAGAAAAAGAAGAAAAAACTTTTTTCTCACAAAATCGCCAAGAGCTCTGGAATCTAGCTGTTGCTTGAAGAGCGGCAAACTAGATCTGGGGTCAGTCAGGGTAGGCAGGGGATTATGGGAAAGGGGAGGAGTTAGGAACTCGGATCTATGCTGTGGTAGAAGTTGCCGGCTCGGATCCGAGATCGGATCCATATCCCAAAGGTTGCTGACGAAGTCCCTACTTCCGATTGTGCCAATTTTCCCCTAAGGGGGCTGCCAGTAGAAAAGTGCTTGGTGTAGGCAAGGGGAAGTCATTGGGACTGTTTCCTGAATGGTTGTAATTTGTCTTCTCCAACTTTGGAGGTAGAGGCCTTCCACTGCTTTGAGCGGAATGTACCTTGCGCCTGGGATCTGCCCCTAGGGCGTCTGGGTCTGCCCCTTTGAGGTCTGTCTGACACAGGAAAAGACCAATTCTTTGTTGGCCAGTGTCTACTAAAGCTAAGTGACTGAACTTGTAAAAATTCTTTGACCGTTTGCATATATTTAGCTTTGTCCTCCATTTTCTTTAACACCTCTTCTGCCTTAACACCAAACAAAGTATCATGCTGTAAAGGTGCATCTAATAATTTAACTTTAACATGATCAGGCAAATTTTGTTCCTTTAACCAAGCATGCCTCCTAATTACAGAACCTGTAACTGTGGCCCTTCAGGAGGCCTCTAAAGAATCAAAACCACATTGCAAAGTATGCTTTCCAACTTGTTCAGCTGCATGCGATATATCCTGCATTTCCTTGTTTTCTGCACATTCAGAGTTCAACAGTTTAAGGCCCTTATAGTCAAGGTAGCAGATGTGTAAACCTTTTTTCCCCATCTATCCAGTGCCCTAGAATCCCTGTCGGAGGGGGTAGGGTTTTTTGCAGCGGAAGCCTCAACTCCTTTGGGACCCTGAGAAATAGTTTCTGGATCTGCAGCAGGGTTTTTAAAAAGGAATTTATGCGAGTCAGGAACCCTGTAATATCTGTCAGGCTTAACAGGAGCTAGAGGTAAGGAGTCAGGGGTAAGGCTAGACTCCGAAAACACATCATCTACAATGTCTAACAGGTGGGATGTCTAGTGGCTTGTGCTGAGGTAGTAACAGGAAATCCCTGAGCTTCTTTATATTCAGAATAGAAATGCTCTCTCATGGTATGTAAGGTTTCCCCAAAAGAATAGTCCTCAGGAGGAGAAGCTGAAGGGATAGATTCTTCAGCATCAGAATCCTCATAGGGGGGAAAATAATATTCCTGATCAGAAGAGGAATCAGAAGAAATGGAAACCTGATCTGAAGATTCATAGTCAGTCTCTTGCCTAGGCCTCTTATCAGGAGGGGGATGGGAACCCCTGATCAGGGAAATCAAGTCTTCGGCCATTTTCAGCATCTGCCTTTTGGGCATGGAGGCCTGTCCACGTTGCTCTTGAGTTTGCTTCTTTGCCTTTGAAGGTGTTTTAGTCTTTGCCTTTGAAGTTGGTTTAATGTATAGATGTTTAGGTCTGAATATACCCTCAGAAGCCGGTGTCTACTCAGCGGCTCCGAACCCATCTGAAGGAATAGTGTCCGAGGCTCCAAATACCTTGAGTTTCCAGCGGCACAGCCGAGTCCATGTGGGAGTCAGTAGCAGCCTGCGACTCTAAAGTAGCGGGTGTCAGGGGCTGCGAAAGCACCTCACTGAGAACTGGCGACTGGCTTAGGAGAAGCTTCGTCGTCGGTTTTGGGCCTCGGTTGTCTTTCTTTTTCTTTGAGTTTTTTTGTGAACTCCGGTAGTCGGATGGCTTTCCGACGACATTTCTGGATAATTAAACCTGCGTCCAAAGTAGTTTAATGCAAAATCATACAGACGCTTAATAGTGCGTTGGTTAAATCTAGCACAAAACCGACAACCTAGAAAGTTATGATCAGGGCCTAGGCAAAGAATACAGTAAGAATGAAAGTCCTTATGAGGTATTTGCTTCCCACAAGAAATACAATTATTAACTTTTTCTGACATTGGTTCTGGAGCAAGAAAAAAATGTCCCCAATGGGGTACTTAGCTTTATAGAAGACTTTGGATCTGAAATTCGAACTCGAAAATCTCAAGAGTTGGCCGACCGGCACTTGCGAACTGCTTCTGCTAAGGGCACCACGCGGCAAGAAAGACTAAAGAAAATGGCATCGGCCGCATCTTTTATACCCCTGACGACCTGATATCAGGGAAGGGGCGACAGCAGCCAACACAGGACCCAAGACTTTGGAATTCAGGCCGATTGAGGGCAACCTGCCAGCAGGATTACCCAAATGTAATGACTGCAACAGTGAAACACTAAAAACATCTTTTAAATCTCTCTCTCTCTGCTATTTATAAGGAATCGGATGGCCACAAATGTACAACAGTAACCTTCTTTCGGAAAATCATTGGCAGACAAAAAGCAATTATACAATTTTAGAAAATAACACAACCATAGTTCTTAACACTGCCAATCCTGAGTCATCTAACTAGCAAAGAGAAGTTTGCCACTTCTGCCTTAAGAAGCATGAAGTTGGCTTTGGAGAAATTTTTTTACAGTGGTTTCCCTAATGGGGGTGGAGGCAGGATGGGGATGTCTAGGGTGATTAGCTTGTGGTCGGATCTGACCAACGAGGAAATGACCTCTGGTGTGGAACACCGGTTGCCCATGTTGGTAATGACCAGGTTTAGGATATTGCTGCCCCTGGTGGGGGTGTGGATAAGTTGATCCAAGGCGTTGGAATTTATGAATTCCAGAAAACATTGAGCAAAAGAGTTGATACATGAGTAGTTTTCCCAGTTAATGGTGGGGTAGTTGAAATCACCCATTATTAGGGTGCTAGGTCGTATCCTAATATTTTCCAGTGTATTAAGAAATGGAGTGGGAATTCTGGGGCATGGTGGGGGATCTGTAGCAAGCTACAATTTGGATTGCAGTCTTGCCCGGAGTTAGTTGCACTTGGATAATCTCGTATGCATTATGCTGAGCAACTAGCCTGGAGGTGTGGATTAACCTCAATAAATATGGACACACCTCCGCCTTTAGTGTTTCGGTCCAGGTTAGGTGGCCGAAAGGTGTGGTATGAATTATAGCCTGGTAATGCAGGGGTGCTCTCTGGAGCCTTGAACCAGGTCTCTGTCACTGCACAGATGTCGATGTTCTCCATTTAAGGAGTGCCTTGAGTGAGTGCATTTTGAAGTTTAGACTTCTAGCATCAAGTAGCATTACCCTCAGACTTCGCTTGTTTACACCTGTTACAGTGGTGAATTTGTCATTTAAACTTTGCCTAAAAATGGCACTATAGGGGTGGCAAGAGCCTTAGCAAGTATTCGGAATCCCAAGGGTGACAGGTGCAGGTCATTTCTGGCAAAGCATTGTGGTCTGTTGATCATGTCATCCCAGGCTGACAGATACTGGATCCCCTTAGAATGACACCAGAAGCTTAGCCAATAGAGATACGACTGCTGAATCCTACACAAATGCACTTTATAAGCACTTACACGAGTGCATGGATCGTGCCATCCCACACAGAACCAAGATGCCATCTTCCAAAAAAAAGGAAGCCAATCTGGTGGTCCCCTGCCATAAACAAACTCTACAACAGAAGAAACTGTTGCAAAAGAGTAAAATCCCATGATTGGAGGAACTCCCTGGTCAGCCTCAGTAAGAAGCTGAGATACCTCATAAAATCCTCCAAAGCTAGTTACGAAAACAAAATTGCCACTGATTTTAAAGACAACCACAAAGCATTCTATAGCTATGTCAGGAATCTCAATGGCAAAACTCAGATCTGCTCTGAGTTACTGCACAATGGCACTAAATATACAGAACCAACTGATATTGCCAATATCCTGGAAGAAAGGTTCAGTGCTAACTTTACCCCCCCCCCCCCAAACATCCTAAAGGGCCCATCTTTATACTGGAATAATGTAAAGTTCCTGTAATCATGGTTGCACAGACAAAAACCACACTCTCCAAAGCCAAGAACACAGCATCCATAGAACCTGACAACATCCCAGGCTGCGTTCTGCACGAACTACAGAACAAACTGGCACCCCACCCAAGTACCATGTTCAGTCATAGCCTCATCTCAGGCTTTGTGCCCCCTGAATAGCGCACAATGATGGTTATCCCACTCCACAAAGGGGAAGCCCACCATGGAACTACCACCCCATTAGCCTGATGTCTGGTCTGCAACTTATAAACAATGACATTGGTAATCTTCAAACTCTGGACCCCACCCAGTTCGGGTTTGTAAAAGGCAGATAATGTCTCCTACATCTGATAGGCTTATTTAAAGTGGTCACCAAAGTCGCAGACGAGGGCAAGGTGGTTCACACAGCCTATCTAGATCTCACCAAAGCTTTCAACACCATCCCCCACTCTGGAATTGTAGATAAACTCACTAAACTAGGTATAAATCCCTATGTCACAAGATGGGTTGCCATCTGGCTCACTGACAGAATCCATAGTGTGAACAGAGCAGACTCCAAATCAGACTTCAGACCAGTGACAAGTGGAGCACCACAGGATTCAGTCCTGAGTGCTCTCCTGTTTGGTATCTACTTTTCTGAAGTACAGGCTAACACAGAAGGTCTTTGGCTAATGAAGTTCGCAGATGACTGCAAACTAGGAGCCATAAATCGAAACTCTTAATGATGTGGACCATGCTAAAAAAAGGGCCTCACTGAGACAGATACCTGGTGTCAAAGCCATGGCCCAAGCTCAATGCCAAAAGTGCATTGTCATCCCTTTTGGTAAAAACACTGTACCCATGAACTACCACATAGGCAGTAGTCTACTTAACACTGGAAGTGTGACAAGAGACCTTGGGACACAGGTGGGCAAGTTAGTCTCTCCTTTGATAATCTCATTGCCACAGTAGCCAGGAAATTCTTCTACGGGGCACACCTTATTATAAAAGGCTTCTCATCCAGGAAAAAAAGAGGTCATTGTTCCCCTCTACTGGTCACTCATTAGACCCATTATAGAATACAGCACCCCTTTTGGTATGTACCTCACAATACATCTACAACTGGAAAGGCTGCAGAAATGCCACACAAAGAGGATTACCGGCCTCAAACAGATGCCCTATGCAGACCATCTCAAATAACTCCAGCTTTACTCCTTCTCATATCGCCTACTCAGGCAATCTCTGCCTAACACACAAAGCTATGTCAAACCCAGAGCTGTTGGACATGCTCCACTTAAAGAAATCCCAATCCATCTGAGCTACATGCTCTAGGGACCTAAACCTTGTCACCACAATAAACACAAAGTACAGTTGTGTACACTTACCATAAATGTAGATGTTCGAGTGTATTCACTGTTGCAGTCATCACACTTGGGTTATCTGCCTGCAGGTAGCCCTCAGTCGGCCCGAATACCAGAGTCTTGGGATTTCTGCTTTGGATACTGTCGCCGCTTCCATGATGTCAGCTCATCAGGGGTATAAAACATGCAGCCAATGCCATTATATCAGTTTTTCTTGCCCCAAATGTCCGGAGCCCCTAAAATAGGAAGCTATTACATGGTGTGGAACACCTCCAGTAAAAAGTAAATACCCCTGCCATAAAAGATGGCCATAAAGAGGATAAGTAGAAAGGACAGAGAAAGCCAGGGGGCTGGAGGGAGGAAAACCAGGACTGCAACAGTGAATACACTCGAACATCTACATTTACGGTAAGTGTACACAACTGTACTATGTTCTTCGTGTTTCACTGTTGCAGTCATCACACTTGGGTTGATTCCCAAAGCTGAGGAAGGGTGGAGGCAGTCAAGAAGTGTTAGGGCTGGCTAGCAGGCCTTGTAAGACTGCTGTAGCAAATCTAGCTATGGATTTAGAAAAAATAATTAAGTGATAATGCTTGGTGAAGGTGTGTACAGAACTCCAGGTTGCAGCTTCCAGGATGCCGATGATAGGGACTCCCCTGAGAAATGCTGTAGAGGTTGAGGTAGCCCTAGTGTAGTGTGTTCTAATACCCTGTGGGGTAGGTTTTCCATGGTGCTTGTAGCAGAAATGGATGCAGTGTGCTATCCATTTGGAAATGGTTTGCTTTGAAATGGCCTTACCCTCTCTGCCCCTGTAGCAAAGCTGACTAGCAGCTGGTCAGATTTTCCAAAAGGTTTAGTCCTGTCAAGAAAGAACCTGAGCTGTCTGTGCATGTCCAAGGAGTGCAGGATCCTTTCCCCTTTATTCTGAGGATTAGGGAAGAAGGTTGACAAATGGCTGGATTGGTTTAGAGCCACACTGGATACCACCTTGGGCATAAAGGATGGGTTAGTCCTGAGAGAAACCCTGTCAGCATGGAAAATAATGAAGGGTTCCACAGCCATTAGCACCTGTAACTCAGACACTCTTCTTGCTGAAGTAATGGCTAGAAGCAAGGCTGTTTTCCAAGAGAAGAATTTTAACTCTGCTGAAGCAGCAGGTTCAAAAGGGGGAAGTGTGAGCTTTTCCAGTACAAAGTTAATGTTCCAGGCAGGGGTGGGAGCTCTCCTAGGGGGCCTTAAATTGTTAGCCCCTCTCAGGAACTGTTTGATGAGAGGGTGAGAAGAGAGAGGTGGCTCAGTATTATAATGAGCTGATAAGGCAGAGGCATGAATCTTAATGGATGAGAAGGATAGGCCTCTGTGGAGCAGCTCTGCTAGGTAATCAAGGATTTGAGGTAAGGTGGGTACGGCTGTATCCTTTCCTTGAGACAGACTCCAAGAACAATATATTTTCTACTTTTCAGCATAGGATTTCCTAGTACTAGGCCTTCTGGCCTCAAGGATGAAATCCAGCACCTGTTTGCTGAGGGTTGCTGGTGGTGTATTCAGGGGATAAGCCAGGCTGCAAGGTTTAGGGTTTGCAGCTGTGGATGCAAAATCTGTCCCTCCTGCTGATACAGCAGGGAAGGTGTCTGATGTAGATGCCAGTGTGGCACTGCTGTTGGAATGTGTAGGAGTGGGTACCAGTGCTGGAGTGGCCAGTCTGGGGCAATAAGGATTGCCCTTGGCCTGTCCTGCTTGATCTAGTGTATTACTTTTGAGAGGAGGGGCAGAGGGGAAAAGGCATAAATAGAGAGGTTTTCCCATGTCCTTCACAAGATAGATATCCACCTTCCAGGCCCTGCTGTGAGGGTTCCTGGTGCAAAATATGCTCAACTGGTGGTTTTGGGGGGAGGCAAAGAGTTCCACCCCCAGTGTCCCCCACCTCTGGATTAGAAGTCTGAATGAGTTGGGTTCCAGTTTCCACTCGTGTGGGTCCAGTAGATTTCTGTAAGTCGTCTGCCAGTGAATTTTGTTTGCCTGGCAGGAATTGAGCTTGTAGGTGCACTTGGTTGCTCAAGGTTGTGTTCCGCAGGGCCATGGCTAACCGTCAGTGTGTGTAAGAATGAGTTCCCCCTGCTTATGTACCATGTAAATGTGGTGTTGTCTGTCTTTATCAGGAGCTGTCCTGGAAGGACGAGAAGGCTGTTGGAACATTCTGTACAGCTAGCATCTCTTTCTGACTGATATGCAGGAGAATTTGTCCTGCGCTCTATTTGCCTTGAATGTATTTGCCTGCCATGTGAGCCCCCCTTGCATAGTCTAATGTGTCTGTTGTCAGGGTTTAGGTGGGGCGGAGTAGAGTGAAAGGAAGTCCCTTATTGTGGTTGCATGCCTCTGCCCACCAAAGGGACTCTGCCCTTAGACAAGGTATGACAGGAATCACTGTTTCCAGGTCCTGAGAATGTTGACACCAGAGACTTTTTAAGTACCTTTGAAGTTTCCTCATATGCAGTCTTGCATATGGAATTAGCAGAATGCATGAGACCATGAACCCCAGGGCTTGCAGTATTTTCCTTGCAGATAGCTGGGTTTTGGTGGCCATTAGTTTGAAGTAGTTTGTCAAATAGACCTGCTTTTCTGGAGTGAGGAATTCCATCTGGGAAGTTGTGTTCAAGCTTGCTCCCAGGAATACAATTTTTTGACTGGGCACCAGTTGTGATTTATTTTCATTGATGGCGTAACCCCAGTGAAGTTAGGAGTCTTTTTACAAATGCCAGGTGCTGAAGTAGCAATTTCTGAGTGTCCGCCTGAATCAGGCAATTGTCCAAGTATGGGTAAATTTGAATATTTCTCTGCCTGCAGTATGCAATGGCTGGAGCCAGGCACTTTGTGAATACTCTGGGCACAATAGATAAGCCAAAGGGAAGTGCAGAGAATTGATAGTGCATACAGCCTGCCCTGAAACGTAGAGATTTCCTGCAAGACTCCCTTATGGGGATGTGCAGATAAGCTTCTTTTAAATCTAGGGTGACTAACCAGGCATCCTTGGCTAGCATAGGAAGAAGCTGTTGCAGTGTAAGTATTTTGAATTTTGGGACCACCAGAAAGGTGTTGAGAACTGATAGATCCAGGATAAGGTGCCAACAGCTCTCTTTTCTGGGCACCAGGAACAGTCTGAAGTAGAAACCCTATCCCCCTTGTTCTACTGGAACAGGTTGAATAGCCCTGATATTGAGAAGGGAAAGTACTTGCTTTTGAGCCTCTACCCACTAGTTTGGAGGAAGGTGTGGCAACCCGCTTGGGGTTGGCAGTGAATGGAAGTAGAATATGTATCCCTGGGATACAATGTTTCAAACCCATCGGTACTGAGTAATGGACATCCAGTTTTTTGCATGAAGGGCAAGTTTTTCCTCCTAGGGGTGCAAGTACTTGGGCATGGCTGGGAAGGATACCTGAAAAGTCATTGTGAGCTTTTTCCATAAGGGGGTGGCTTACCACTCCCTGTTTTTGAGGTGGGAGCACTCCATTGTTTAGATCTCTGCATACTCTGAGACTGTAGTCTTGGTGGTCTGTTTCCCCTGAGTTTGGACTGCGCAGAACTGGGAAGGATTGGAAAGAACCAGTTTTTAGAAGGCCAATGCCTACAGAATCTAGGTGGCTGCACCTGTAAGAAATCTTTGACAGTTTGCATAGATTTAGGTTTTTCCTCCATCTTTTTAAGAACTTCTGCTTTGGTGCCAAACAAATGGTCCTGATTTAATGGAGCATATAGTAATTTTGCTTTGACATGGTCTGGCAAAATTTGTTCCTTCAGCCAAGCCTGCCTTCTCAGTACAGACCCAGTGACTGCAGCCCTGCAAGATGCTTCTAAGGTATTAAAACCACACTGCAAAGTATGTTTACTAACTTGGTTTGCAGAATGCATTAACTCTTGTAAATCTTTATTTTCTGCACAATGTGGAAGTAACACCATTTTTTGTTTAATTAGTTCCATAATATGTTGCTGGTACTTCAACATGTGAAATTGGCAATTCAAAGCCCTGATGGCAAGAGGTGCAGAGGTACATACCTTCTTACCCCATCTGTCTAAAGCTCTTGAATCCCTGTCTGAAGGGGTAGGGTTTTTGGCTGTAGAAGCCTTAATGTCCCTGGGAAATGGTCTCTGGATCAGCAGTAGGATTCTTAGAGAGACATTTGTGAGAGTCAGGTACTCTGTAGTACCCGTCAGGTTTTCTAGGCGCTGGTGGTAAAGTGTCAGGAGTAAGACTGGATTCCATAAAGACATCTACAATATCCAGGACAGGGGGTATAGCTAGAGGCCTGTGCTGAGGCAAATCTAAAAATTCTCTGAGTCTCTTTTTGGATGAAGTATAGTCCTAGCATTCCCAGCGGAAATGCTCTCGTAAAGTAGGCAAGGTTTCACCAAAAGAAAAATCCTCTGGAGGGGAGGCAGAGGGAATGGATTCCTCTGCAATCCTCATAGGTTAATGAGGTATGTCCTGGTAGTCAGAAGGGTCAGAGTCATCGGACTCCTGCTGTGTAGAATCAGAAGGAAGTTCAATTCTTTATCTTTTAGCAGGGGAAGGCTGGCTTCCCCTAATTAGAGTAATAAGGTCTTCAGCCATTCTAAACATTTGTTTTTGTGGCATGGGAGCTTGAGCATGCGCTTTGGTCGTCGGTTTTCTAGACATAGTGCGAACTCTGGACCTGAGAAATCTGTATTTTAGCTAAAAACAAAGTTGTTGGTTTAATACGAACATTGGTAGGTCAGAATACATCCTCAGAAGCCAGTGCCTGCACAGCGGCTCCAGACCCATCCAAGGTAGAGACATCCACAGGTTCCATAGTCAAAGAAGCATCTCACAGCAAACCAGACTCTGAATGGGTCTCAGCAGAGGCCTGCGAATCTGTAGAAGCGGGTTATCAGGGGCTGCAAAGGCACCTCACTGAGTACCGGCGGACTGGTGACTAGCTTAACGGAAGCGTCGTTGGCAGTTTTGGACCTATGTGGGCTGTCTTTGTCTTTATCCTTTTTTTTTCTGGAAAACTGGTAGTCGGATGGCTTACTGAAGCTATTTCAGAATATGGAGAACGAGAGCGAAAGAAGTTAGCGACAAAGATAGCCAGACGATGAATGGTTCAGGCATTAAACAAGGCACAAAACCGACAGCAAGAGAGGTCGTGGTCTGGGCCTAAACAGGTGATGCAGTAAGAATGAAAATCTCTGTGAGGTATTTGCTTACCAGAGGCAAGACAATTGTTAACTTTTTCTGACATCGGTTAGAGCAAGAAAAAAGGATCCCCAAGGGGTATTTAGCTTTAGAAGACTTCAGGTTTGAAACTCGAAAAACGAACATTTCAGGTAGTGGCTGACCGGCACTTGTGAACTGCTTCTACTTCGGGATCCTCCATGGCAAGAAAGAATGATGTAATGGCGTCAGCTGCATGTTTTATACCCCTGACGACCTGAGTCATGGAAGAGGTGATAGCATCTGACGCAGAAATCCCAAGACTCTGGTAGTCAGGCCGACTGAGGGCTACCTGCAGGCAGATAACCCAAGTGCGATGACTGCAACAGTGAAACACGAAAAACATCATTGCTGGAGGGATAGATTCCTGTCTTTGAGACTTCCCATACTCTGGAACAAACTACCTATCTATATCAAACAAAGCTTCTCATTAGCACTCTTCAAGAAAAATCTTGATGATGGGAGATAGGAAATTCACCCCAGGGATCACTTCTGTGGCTCTGCTCGACAGGGGCACAGGAAAATAATTTTCTTGGGTGGCAAAAGCCAGGGTACCTTTTTGGCTAGCCTTATATAGGCCCTAGGGCCAATAGCCTAGTACCTACCTCTGAAGATGACAGTGTGTTACTTTCAGGCATTTAAAAAAATCTGAGCAAAATACACACACTTTCATTTAAAACCAATGCTTCCTTTAATGTCTGTTGCTCAAATTTTATGCAACAAAGATCCAAAACCAGAAATTTGTCTTGCCAAAAAAACAAAAAAATAGTCAAGAAACCTGTGTTTAAAAGTTTTTATTTTTTTATACATTTTTACACTTTTTTTTAAAAAGGAAAAGCAAAGTTACCACAAATTACAAAGGGCTAAGCATTACTTTAATAATGAATCACATCAGCCTAAAAAGCATGTAATTTTGTATAGTACTGTTATAATATACAAGATTCTCGTTCAAGTATTTTACATTTTTAAACATGATGATCCTAGCAGAAAGCTTGAGATTATGAACTATTAACATTACAGGGATCATATACAGCTGCTGTTTTGACATTATGAATACCCAAATTTACTTCTGTTAAAGCAGTGTACTGTGATGACCTTGTGCTACATCCAAGCCAATGCAACATGCTGCTAGAAAACCCTCTACTATAGGTATCTCCCCATCAAGTTTGACGACGAGAAAGAAAGGATGGAAGCTGGACAGAGGAGCTTTCTGTTTACAAACATCTTTTAAAAATCTGCTTCTTGCCATAAGGCATTTTATAGTGCAACAGCAGTCAGTAAAACATGAAGCAACCAGTACTTTACACTATCAGACAGGTGACAAATTTATGGATGAGACAATTTTTGAACTAACATAAAATAACTGTCAGACAGTATAGTGAAGTAGCACCCCATTAAAAGCTTTGAGCCTTCACTTTGTTGCAGTACCAGTGTAGATTATCGACACTCCTGCAATCCTGAACAACAGACTGGTGGCCTGCAGATGTGTGCATTGGGGTGGGATAAGGTAAGTAAGCCTGGTGACTTAGAACATCACAGATGTTTACAAACAGGGCAATGAGACAGATGGCTCTGCAAAAGGATTCTCCTCATCAGGACTATCATTTAGAAAGACTGCAAAACAACACTAGTCCTCAATCTTGAATCCAAAGATCAAAAGCAGAGCATCAATATATATTTTAAGTTAATGCATTAAAGTATTCACTGAAAAGCCCAACTTTAATTAAGAAATCAACTAAAGACAAGGAAAAAAATTAAAACACCAAAAGTAAAAGCATTTAAGAGACTGCCTCGTGCAGATACTGAATTCCTTCTGCACTACAACCAAAATGGTTATTTTAGCCAAAATGCAATTTTACACTTTTTAAAAACATGTTTATATTGTAGAAGTACAAAAGCAGTTACCAGTTGGAGTTTAGGTCCATTTACATAACCACAATAGAGGACTGAAAAAGACTCAACTTTGTACCTTAAAAAAAACAAAAAAAAACCTCTCCTATATCAGCCCTGTTAGTTGACTGCAGATACAAAGTTGCATGGGGAGAATTAACAAATGGCTACATTCCACACACACAAATGTTAATGCTCTGTAAGGCAAAAACTATACATAAAAATTGTGCTCTAATGCCATTCTTTATTAAATGAGTGGGCCAACATGACTGAATACAGTGATCCAAGAAGTACAGTGGGAAGAAGGTTTCAAAGAACTGACTGCTATAAGCAATAAAGCTAAGCAGCATGGCTAACACTGAACAGTGTTAATGGAGGATTCCAAGCAACCTAGGATGCAGAAAACCTGTCCTTTGCAGAATGAAGCACAGTTGTGCAATAAAGTACTATGACAATCATGCATAAATGATGACATTGCTACTGCAGAAATCAAAGATACATGTTGGAACTGTCTGCTGAAGGTGAATGTGTTTGGCCCTGAACCAGATTTTTCATCAAGTGAACATTCTCAAACATGTAAAACAAAGAGTGTCGAGCCACAGCTGTTGGTGTTAACCAGTCATAAAAAGGACAATTTGCATGCTTGCTTCTGTCTTTTTTTTAACATACCCTTCTGGTATGACTAACTATAACTTTACTATAGTGCTTAGCTATTTAATCATTTAAACATACCATTTTATCGAAAGCATTCTAGACACACGTGTGTGTGTGTGTGTGTGTGTGTATATATATATATATATATATATATATATATATATATATATATATATGCATACACACACACACAAAGTGTGTGTATATACATACACACATTACCAATCCACAAAATCTTTTAAACCACTACCTTAACTACCATTCCCAGAAATGGATCCGTAAATACCATCTCTAGACTTTCACAGTTCTCGATAAAATGGCTTTCCAGTCAAATGTACTTTTGATTATTTTTTTGACCATATGTGATACAGTCAAAGGTACCGTTGATGAATAATCATAGAACCATATATACAGACATACACACCCAACAGGAATACATCGGAAAATGTACACAAACAGGTTAAATTTATCAATCAACTTGTGCCACCCTAGCAACACAGCGTACTATCAATTTCCAAAAAAATTATTTCCATGGTATTCCACTACTCAAAAAATTTTTCATACATCCAGATTAAGTAAAATTCCATAATGTCACACTCCTCAATAAAATAAAATAAGACAATAAAATACAATAAAATATGCAGAGATTCCAGGGCAAGCAAGTCCAAGCAGATATTGAGCCAAAATCCAAAACATCTGACTGTACCTGGATGACCATTATGTGTGTATGGCACAAACTTGACAGTTGATAAAATTCAACATCTCTGGAACACTGAAAGCAGAGTCATATACAAACACCACATTATTTTCATCCTGTACAAAGGACTTAATCAGACTTTTTAAAAATTCTTTTACATCATACTCTCAAAATTAAATGTTATGTTGTAAGGTAAATGCATACAGAAATTAAGCAAGTTGAGAAAATGCTGCAGAATCCTTAGGAACCCAGCTTTTTCTGGACCAGATGAAGTCGTCAAATGCTGTCACAAATCATGGAGTGTAAAATCCCTATCCAGCACTGGGGGGGAAAAAGGGCCAGTGAGATGAACTGCTGTTTGCTAATAGCCAACAGAAAGTCAAATTTTAAAACGTATAACTTACCTCAGTACACTGAGAAATGAGAAGGGTACTGTATTTTTGGCATTGTTGCCCCCCCCCCCCGAAAGTACCCAAGGGTGAGACACTAGAGAAGGAATCTCAATGTGGTAGTGGAATACTGGAAATATGGGATAACTGCAAAAATGCTTCCCAATGAGTCACTGGAAGACTTGCACAATTTATAAAGGATCTGTGGTTACCCTAGGTTAACTGTGGTTAAGATACATAAGAAACTACTAAAACAGAGGATTACATTTTAGTAGTACTACACACACAGTGTTTAACATAATCCACATATGGTTGAATCACAAAACACTTAAGCTAAATGGCTGAAAATTTAACTTCAAAGAAAACTCAATTTGTCAAATCACTGTTAGTAGAAAACAATACACAGGAAAGCAAAGTATTTTTGAATGGGGGTAAGCCACCTTTTATCCCTCCATGCTGGGTCTTATCAAGCTCCCGTTAATATTCTAACTCCATGGTTGCTCAACCACAGAAGAGAAAAGATCACACAGTGAATCACTGTTTGTGCAAAATCTTATTTTACACCAACAGTGAATATATAGGGATCAACAACTGCCATTTTCACAATTTGGCAGACGGCATATATTTCTACAGAGTTCCACTTCTACAGTATACTACTATGTATAGTTGACACCCTATGCATCAAAACTATGAATATATATACATGTTTTATTATATTTTATGTTACTATGATATTTAATGATGTATCTTTTTAGTGTGATATTTCTTAAAAAAATGGATGATCAGGTGATATGCAGATGTTTTATTTAAACAGTTCATTCTGATGAAGTTCTATGGATATTACACAAGGATGAAAGCAGTCAAAAACAGATTTTTTTTCTAGTTCAGTCTATCTGTTTGCATTTTATTTATTTATTTATTTTTATTATTGGTTGTTATCTTTTTCATTCACCCATGGTTACTGGCTTGGTTTCTTTTCATTAATGTAATAAATGCACAACCAATCTGCCAACAAGGACTAGCTTACAATAACACTTAAATATTTTTTACACAACAGAGCACTTATTTGAAATTCCAGACGGATGAACCAATGGTTCGATGATGCAAACATAACTTAGTCTCTTCATGAAACTGCAGCAAGAAAGATTTGAAGATGGCACCAGCTGAAATCCCTTTACTCAGACAACATCCTGACTCCCAAACTGAAGGGAGTTTGCCAGGTCAAATGTGGTAGTGGTGGTGGGGAGGGTTGAAGTGCCCTGGAAGTCGGATGGGCCACAAGGCTTCTGCAGGCGGGCATCCCAACAGTCAGTACTGCAACAGTGAGCATTATTATAAACACCTACGAAGGTGTATGGTTACAGAAGTGTGTAAAAGTGTTAAGATATAAAGCCTAACACACCCAAATGTTAGGCATCAGATGTCCTACCTTAACCATGAAGTCAAAAGACAAGTACTGAACCTCCCCTTTGAATGTGTACTTCATAATCTAACAACTGACTGAGCTGTGGCAGAGAAAAGTTCACAGATACATTACTTCAGTGTATCAGAAGCAAAGTTTAAGTTCATGCCAAACTCGACACATTGATAAAAGGAATTAAAAATGAAACCTAAATAGATAGCATCAGTCAATCAGCTGTATTTTCAATAAATTACTAATAAAATAAGCAAACAAGACATTTTTTTATACAGGAAACTAACTGCTGAACCCCCAATCCCCAATGTAAAGGCTATGCCCACCACAGATCCTGTACCTAAACATACTATATCCTGAATCACACTACATCAGACTAAAAGGAGTATGTTTTCGCTTAAAATTAACCCAAATCATCAATGCTGTCCTGTACAGCTGCTAAAAAGAGCGAAAGCCACCTGCTTGCTTATGGACCACTTTACTACACTACTGTTTATTACGTGCAAGGTCCCTAGATGGAATGCTGGCTGGAGGGACCAAAAAAATCAGAACTGCTAACATTTCATTTACACTTGCATGCCTTTTCTTCTGGGATACAGATCAACTCTCTTGAAAATGGTCTCCCACTACAATTCAAGTAGTCTGTGCTTAAATTCTGGTTTGGGACAGGAAGACGAAAACGTACACAGGATCCAGGAGCAGTCACAATCTGTGAATTCAATACTGTATCATCCTGACTTCAAGGGGAAGAACAGCAGGGCTGAATTCTAATGGCAGAGTTTCGTGATTCCATTAGGTCATCACATACTAGTGGATTTTTCTCATTTGGATTGCCACCAAAGAATCCATAAGAACAGAAAACACACCAGTCCCAGAAATGTATCCTTAATAGTTAATATTCAAAACTTGAATCAGATGAATCCTCTACTGAAAGAGACAGAGAAAGGGAGAGGGTGGGGAGAGAGAGAACACTGGGTCATATGTATAAAAAACTGCTCACAGGTACCTCTCAATCTGAGGAGGAACTAGGGCAAACTTGTATGTTGGAGGCTAAACATAGCTACTAAGCACATTTGTTCCACTGCAGAGGGCAAGGCCTTCAGAGGCTCTATTATCAGGCAGTCTTCTAAATAAAACTAAGTCTGAACTTTCTACCTGGATGTATGGAACAGAGGGAATAAATCCCCTGGACAATTACACCCACAACCAAAATTTGATTAGTGACTTGCACGCTAGAGGAGTATGGCAGGCAAGGGTGGGAGTGAATCACCTATACCAGCTTGTTCATCCTGGAGGAGAATGTCTGGTGGTACTGATCATCAGATTTGCTCCTAGGCAGGTGGAGGCCTCCATTAATTCAATGGGCATAGGACTAAAGGATATAGGTTTGACTATCCCAAGTGGGTGGTGGACATATACTCTAGGGGTAGCACATAGGATGACCCCTGCAGTGATATGGGTGCTCATGTCAGCCACGAGAAGTGGGCTTATGGCCAAAGCAGAAGCACCCCCCCCCCCTCAAGGCTGTCTTACCATAAATTGCTCTTGTCCTGGGGTCACAAAAATGAACCGGCAGCTGTGACAGTTTAAGGGTTGGCAGGCAAGAGGGAGAGAAAAATGATAAAAATAAACATGAGCTCCTTTCAGTCTCACAGGAGCAACCACTGGAGTGAAACATTTTATGACTAACATATGCACATTAGAAAAGTAAAACATTAAGGTAGAAAAATAAAAATGGGAGTTGCGCAACTTCAACCTAAAACGTTCTTGTGGGACTTCAGCCTAACCCTGTGACGTAGAGGGATAAAAGACCTATGAGCCAAATGACTCAATTACTGGCTTTGGCACTGGAATAGGCATATGCATGGAGGGAAATGAGCAGCCAATGCCAGCTCATCCACCCGGGGGGGGGGGGGGGTGTAGGCTCCCACTCTGACATTAACAGGAGTTTTTAGAACGGTAAGATGCAGTTACTCGGTTGGTGTGGCTATGTGCTCCATGTGAACAAGGTGGTGTGTGCACATGAGATTTCGTAAAGCAGACCTTACAGAAGCCACAGTCTGCCACTGAGATTGGTTAGGTATTTTAGAGACAGATCTTTTAGGAACACTGAATAGCATAAGGCTCTTGCTCTGAGCAAGGAATGAATGGGCCTCAGGGCTCCAATCATGGTTGGGAACAAATAGTTTCTGGTAGCAACCCCCCTAAAAGGAGGGAAAAAAGGTGGGCCAACATGGTGCAGGGAGGTGTGCCTAATGGTTGGTGACGGGTATTAAAAATTTTGTTGTGGGACTTCAAGAAGGTCCAGTCAGTAGAAAGGCATCTTGTTGCAGGAATGAAAAGACTGTGTGCAGATTTAACATATGGACCCCCCCCCCAAACTTATAAACATGTTTACGTGTGACACATCATAGTAAAAATAGAAGTGGCACACTACCAAAAAAAAAACTGTAGGGAAACGCATTTTCTTTATTCTGCTGCTGGCACTAGATATGTTCAGATATTTAAAAGATTTTAAAGTACTAGAATGGTCAAAGTACAAGAAAATGGTTGCCCTATCAAATCCTGTTTCATCAATGGAACTGAAATGAATCTGCAATTTTCCTCAGAACTGGTGTGCACTTAGAAATTTTTACATCTTATAAACAGGGTTCAGTTACAGATGGGCATGTCTCCTATAGTTAATCTCTCTATAAAAAAATAAATAAATAAAATTGTTTTGCAAATTCTCTTTAGACTCCCATTAATGAATGAGACAAACCACATCTGAAAATATGCTATTTTGGAGTATAAGGTATGTGGCCTTGCACTTACTTGCCATGGAACTATACTGAATAACCAACTGACATTCTCTCTCTCCCTATCTCTTTTGATTCACTTTGTTTGATGTTATCTGTATACCACTGTCTTCAAAAGGCTGATATCTACCTGATATTTGTATTATATGTGGTAAAGGCAAATGACAACTTATGATGGAAAGTACAGCTGTACAAGTAAACTCACTATAGCAGTACACCTTTGAATGATTACTGCTGCAGTAGCCTTAACTACATGGGTTATATATCCTGCTAAGGATATAAGAAATGGTCATCTTCCACAGCTTAGGGTTACCTTCCATGAGCCCAAACTGTTATCTGCTCAAGCAGAACTGAGGAAAGAGTGATTTTGGGCACCAAGCCCAGAGCTGAGGAAAGAGTGACTTTGGGCACCAAGCCTTTCATAGCTTTCATTTAAGAGAGGGAGGCTACAGCCCTGCAAAGCTCAATGCAAACAAAATAAAATGAATAAAATTTCCTCATCCTGGCAACAAAAAAACATACAAAAATAAGAATGATCGAGGGAGAGAGCAACAACTGCAATAATGATAATTTAAACATCTACCATTATGGTAAGTCTATTTGCACAACTATACTATGTTCATCATTTGATTACTGCTGCAGTACGCTTGGCTATAAGGGAAGACTACCATAGCTTATATTAAATGGGAGGAAGAGGATCCAGAAGCCCCAGGAGAATGGTCCTGACAAAGCCTGCTTTAGACCTGGAGAAAGAATATAGTGTGCAATGTTTTGTAAAGGTATTCACATTGGACCAAACTGCTGTTTGTAGAATAAATCTCTTTCCAAAAAAACACATATAAAGCCAAGGCCTTGGCAGAGTGAGCCACAACCCTGCCTGCAATTGCCTGATTGTGGGGGGTGTAACAAAAGGTAACAGCATGAAACAACCATTTCAAGATAGCCTGTTTTGACATAAGATGCCCTTTTTTCTTACATTCGTAAGAAATTAGTAATTGCTAAAAGAGTTTCTAAATGTTTTAGTTCTGTTAAGATAAGAGTTGTCTGTGGATTCCAGAGTATGGAGAATAATTTCTCCCTCATTTTTAAGTTCTGGAAAGACAAACAGTTGGAAAGAGTGGCTCAAAGTAAACTTGGATAATCAGCCCAATGAGCTAGCACAAATAGAGGAACAGTCAATTTTTCTAAAACAAAGTCAATATCCCACAGAAGAGCCATCTGTCTTCTAGAAGGCTTAGTAACACCCCTTTCAAAAACATTTGACATGGGAATGCACTAAAAGGGGAGGATCTAGGAGTGGACACGCTGAAATGGCTGATAAACGAAACTTGACAGACAAACAAGAAAGCCACATCACTACTGCAGAACCAGCAAATTGCTATTCTTAAAAGGGCTCTGGTTCTTGTATTGGTACTAACTAGAAAATGTCTTTCATTTGCTAATATACAATTTCTTAGTAGCAGGTCTTCTTGCCTCCTTTAATATCTGTTACATATCCTCAGAAAATCATCCAGGCAGGTGACTAATGCTGTTTTGAAGTGTGATGTATCAAACACTGCTTGTCCTGTGGGAGTGGGTCCTGTTTGAGGAAGCTTGTAAATAAATGCATTTGGCCATTTCTAAAAGAAGTGAGAACCACTGTTGCCTGGGCCAGAATGGAGTCATCACAACAATCTTTGAAGGAGTCATCACAACAATCTTTGAAGGAGTCATCACAACAATCTTTGGAGAGTCCTTCTGAATCTTCAGAATGACTCTGAATATCAGTGGAAAGGATAGAAAATCATAAATGCACATTCCTTTCCAAATAAATGAGGAAACTTTTGTTTCCAGGCCTTCTTGCTTGGAGTTCTGGAGCAGAATTTTGCCAAATGATTGTTGTGAATGGAGGCAAATAGATCTATGTTTGTCTGCTTCCCGCAACTGGATCAATTCCTGGAAACCTCACTGATTCAGATTCTTATTTAGGAGGGTCCATTCTAGTCTTGCTCAGCTTGACTGCCACCAAAATTTGGCTTTGATGGAATGTAAGATGCCTGTGCAGTAAGACTTCTCAGAAATGTTATATCCCAGTCTACCATGGCTAGGGTGTACACACAGAATGATCCTGAATCAGCTTCTCCCTCTCATCATACCTTTTTAGGGACCTCTGCAGCAGATGGCCCAAACATAACCTCTCTAAGTAAGAATTCAAAATTTCAGTTTTTATATCCTCTGGAAGGTTTTATGCAAGCAACCCATCAAACCTTGTAAGAGTTCAGTGGCTGCAGTTCTGAAAGTGGCATCAGCCAAATCATAAGCACATTTCAAAGAATGTTTAGTCATTTGAGACAAAGCAGCAGTAAGATTACACAAACATTTTTTTTCTTCAGGCAAGGGAATCATCTTCCTCATACTCTCAAAACAGGAAGCATATGAATGAGCTTGACAATTAAGAATTCTAAAAAAGTGTTGTAGAAGAATACTCTTTCCCGAAATCTTTTAAAGGCTTTCCCATCCTTGTCAGAGGGGAAGAATTAGTAGCATTTACCAGACTGTCACTCCTCGCAGTGAACTAGGGTTAGACAATAAAAACTTATAAAACTGAAGAATTTGTAAAATCTTTTTACGTTCATAGAGGCAGCAGGATGGCTATAGGGCACATTATAGGCTGCAATAAATGAATGCATCCTCCAATGCTGGAAGAACAGAAAGAACTGGAGAAGTTTCAAGACATTCCAGTTGTAATAAATTACATTATTTTTTAATGACAACGGAAGATCATTGTGCTCCCACTGAAACAACTGATTCATTCTGAATATGACTTCCCAGAAAAAAAAATCCATCCAAGGGACTATCAGAAGAAACACTGCCTCAGAATCAGAATCCCAAGAGGAGAAAATAGAAGTTGTTCCATCACAATTTTTTTTTTGGTTCAATGTCCTGAACATCTTAAGAAAGTGAAAAGTCTCTTCTTCTGATACCAGAAGCATAAGAACTGGTTAAGGTCAAGGTCAAGAGTCTGAACTAAGTCCTGAACAAAGCCCAATAAATCACTCCTGTCCAAAGTAAATGTGACAGGCAAAGATAAACGTCTTACCTTTTAGCTTCTTTTTGGAAGAGAATTCCTATAGAAACAGACGTACTTCTGATAGACAAAGTCTCCCTAGGGACAGGCATCCCAGTCTTGCTGGGCAGACAGGGATTCCCTGCTCCTTCCTCCATGTGGTTGCTCTTGTCTGTCAAGGGCACCCAAACAGTTGCAGAGGGCATATCTAACCCCCCAGAGGCAGGCAAGGAAAAAATGTACGGCCTGATGAACCAGAAATGGCCACAGTACAGTGATATCTGTGGCTCAGGCAATTTAGTAGCCAGATGAAGCGACAAAGGCTGCTACGAAATTTTCTTTTTTGTAAGGAAGAACTGTTGAAATGGTAGGGTGATCTATGGTTAAGCAGAAAACTATGACCGAATCCTGGGGAAGCCTAGCAACAGTAGTTGTCAAAACAGTGAAGTATTAAAAAAATAGATTTTTCAACAAAACACACTAAAAAGCAATTAAACAATTAACCCAAATCCTAAAAGTAATTTAACACAACTTTTAGACAAGAAAAAAATAGGTTTAACAACTTTTTTTTCCACAAAAGTAAAAAGTGACTAAATTCACTATTAAAACACTTTTTCATATCTTAAGATTAGTAGTGTTAACAGAAAAAGTCAACTTTCTGTTAAAAAAAATAAGATGTGCAAGTCACCCCCCCCCCCCCAAAAGTGATCTTATCTTTCAGCAATGGAGAAGCTTTAGCTATAAGAGGTGCATTCTTTTGAGGCAGGAAAGCACTGGAGGGCTTGGTGCTCAAACCACTCTTTTTACTCAACTCTTTTTTGAGCTGGTAATGGTTTGGTCTGCATGGAAGGTGCCCTTAAGCTTTGGAGGCTGGTCAGCCTGTTGCATCCTTAGCAGGATATAACCCATATGATGCAGTGAGCAAATGATGAACATCTTGATTTCTCAACTGTGAAAAAAAGACCTGTCCTGACAAAGAGCAGTGTAAGGCTGTTGCAGGTTGCAGCCTTTGCTTCCTCTCCCCTTCTTACCTTCCTTCCTTTGCAACTGCCTATTTCTGACACGCCAAAACTTTCTTCAGGAATTTATGCGAGAGTAGCATTTATTCAACAGCTTTTTATCACAGTTAGTTGAAAGTACATGTTTTTTTTTTTTTTGGGGGGGGGTGAATTGATGCATTACAGTGGAGTTTTGACACCTTTCTTCAATGCAGTGCGATTGGAGTTGGGCAGATAAAAGTCAGGGTGGGGGGCAACAAAGCCTCCCATATAGAGGATGCAGGGGGATTTCTCCCTGTTAAAAAAAAAAAAAAAGCTATATATATATATATATATATATATATATATATATATAATTTTTTGTTTTTTAGTTTTTCAAGTTACATTCCTTGATGTTGAAAAATGGATGAAGTTTGACTCTTTTTACAACTACTTGCTCAACCATAAGGAAAGCTTTGTTTTAAGCCTGCTGCTTTTGGGTCTGTCCTCTGATTAATGTCCACTTTCTCATAAGGAATTCTTACTGCATTTAGGGACTAGAGGGTGAAACATACAATGTCTCACATTGTTTTCCCCTTTTCTCCAACTGCACCATAGTTTCTGCAGCTAGAAAGAAAGCCTTACAAGAAGGCATAGTTAAACTTTCTCTAACTGTGTAAAGACCAAAGGTATAAGCAAATTTCTTGGTAACAGTTAGAAAAAGCAGTTTAAGAAGATCATTCACTGCGAAGTTCCATATATTACCATACCCGATCCAACTTAATCTGCTGTATGATTTCACTTCTGACAGGTTCTCCCTGAGGGAGACAACTAAGACCTTATTCAGATCATTAATCTGCTTTAAAATATCAGATATGCTACTGTAAGGGTCTGGTAACATACAGCTGTCTGGTGTAGGTGAAATACAGACTTTCTCCCCCAAATTTATAAAATACCCCGATTTCTTTATTTGGTGGGAAACATGTTAGTACAGCAGTCATGCCTGACCCCTTACTGGTCTCCAGCACAACAGTAGTTCAGTTAGCCATTAGGTTTATACACAGACAACAGAGTTCCTCAAACACTCTGTAAAACCTGTGTTTTAAGGGGTGGATGGAAGGGGAGTCTGGTTCATGTCCCACTTCAATGAAATTGCGACAGGACTTAATAAAATGTGGCATGGTTACACACAATGACTAACATCCCTTTGTTTATGGGACAAACATATTTTGGCAGACAAAATAAAAAACTCCTTAATAATGCAACCATGTCAAAGACATGGAGGAAGAGGGCACCAAAGATAAAAAAAAAAAAAATCTTCATCACCATTATCCATACACTACACAGTATTCTTTCAGTTCCTGAAGACTGCTCTGTGCACATTTGTCCTCTTTTTCTTTTCTGTATCTTTTTTTTCAGAAGTTGCACATTTTGTTTCTGGATGCAGTCTTTTGCGCAATATCAGATGACTCCTAAGCAATCTGCTCTGAGGCACTGAGGGATGAAGCATCAAGATTGATCCAAACAACCCGGGTTCTTACAGAAGCCCAGAAAATCACTAAGCGTGCTAGGGAGATGGGGGTGATGTGGCTAAAATTTGATCACCCATTTGGGAGGGAGGTTGTGTGTTCCATTATAGCACATCACAGTACCCCCAAAATGAAGCACATCAAGATACGTGACCCTTTGCAGGAATTAGTCCATGCAAAGAAGCATGCATACTTTAAAGAGCCAACATGATAAGGCATGCATCAACTGCTCTAGGGACAGAGGTCAGAGCTAAAAATAGAAAAGCTTTGATGAATAACGATCTCCAGTCATCAGCTCTGCCCATGGGAAAAGGATGGGTTAAAGTCAAGTTGTGGAAGTCAGTGGAAAAACACAAGACTCCAGTGAAAGAGCAGTGAAATAGACCAAGGAGTACGTGTGGTCAGCCATTAACATACTCTCTTTGCTCCATAATCCCTTTGTTTTAATCTCATATTTTTCTGGATAACTCCTACTTTCTCCTTAAGTCTCGATTTCTCTCCAGCATTTAGATACAGTGGGTAATCACGATGGAGTGGAAGAAATGTGTTTAAAATTTTTTACATTCTTAAACGCTTCAAAATTCTTAGCCCTCCTAGCCAGTCTTGTTAATAAAGGAAGGATGTACTACTGTGCTATTCCCCCCCCCCAAAAAAAATGCAAACATGATGTCAGCCTTTCACAACTCTAATGGACACAGGAGGACTTGCTGGTGATTGACTGGGGGGGGGCATCACTTTTGCTTAACCAAAAAAAAAAAAAATGCACTGACCACCTGAAGTAGGAATGCAGAGTAAATTTTTTTTTATATACCAAATTTCTGGAGAAAAAGCCTGTGACACAATGGCACTTCAATGCCACTGCAGAGACTTACTTCAGGTGACAAAAAAAAGAATTAAAGTTAGGCATGCAGGCAGTGCTCTTTTATGGCTGGGCTGCCCTCAATCAGCCACAACTCAGAACTATGGTCTTACACTGGAGGACATTCAAGTATTAAGTAATCTAGGCAAAAACTGGGAAAATAACTTCAGCAGACAGTTCCAACACATGTTTTTACTCCAGCAGCAATGATTCTTAATGATGTACACAGATACCTGCTCTAATACAGCTTTTTGACAGAACAATCCTTTTGAATTCCTCTACCTTGTTGACTCAGATACCTCTACAGACATTTTCCAGAATTTATACTCTGAATTAAGTTTTGCATTAACAGAAGGCATTGAATTTTGTGCACCTTTTAACATTTCCCTGCCTTTTCAACAAGAAAAGGTGTTGTACACAAACTTGCAATCAATAAATATGGGGGCACCATTCATTTTTGTGAAAAAGCTCCCTCTCCTCAGATCAAACAAATTAAAAATCTAGTTCTTCCTCAATACAGAATTGATTCTTAATGTTATTTTCAACTTGGGAACATTCTTACACTGGAAACTTGATAACTTGGCTTTCCAAGAAAAAAATAAATAAAAATAAACATTTCTAAATCATACCAGTAAACCATTTTAGTTGGTGGTGGAACTTTCAAAATAAGACAGCAAGCAGCACTGGAAGAAGACAGTTTTTTTTTCAAAGGGGAGGGGTAATTTTTTGAGGTATTTGAGGCTTCCACTTTAATAACGACACCTGTAGTGTGTACTTCAGTTTGGTAATCGCAGTGAAAAATGCTTACTTAATTTCACCATACTACAGCAAGATTCAATCCTTGCATGCTTAAAAATGAAAACATATACATATGTATACAGGGTCCCCAAAGATGGTAAGCAGCCTACTCAGTAGGTCAGAACTAGGCACAATCTCCCTTCTCAAACATATGAAGAGCTCACTTGCATCAGACGAAAAGCTAGGAAGGGGAAAACAGGGTTAAAATGGAAAAAGAGCAGCTACATTCTACAGATACAAATTGATCATTGTGGTACTCACAGTGCTATTCAGAGAAACATCTGCATAAATTATGACAACTGGACATATTTTGGGAAACCAAAGTAAATTAAACTTTTCCCTCACCCAAAACTTTGGTTAAGTGGACTACATGCCCCATTAACTGAAACTCAAGTAAAGGGTGTAGCTATAAAAAGAATAACTTCCAGTTAGACAGTTCTGCGATCAACAAGTACAGCAACAATAATCAGCTGTTCATGGCAAGTCAAGGTCAAAATGAAAAAAAGCATCTGCATACTCTTCTCTGGTGTTATTGAACAGTCCACTAACCCCAGCTTGCTGTCAGAGGAAAGAGAATATATGGTAGCACCCCCCAAAGTAAATTTATATTATCTACAATCTTTATAGATTTCTCTTGATAGAGAAAAAGAGAGAGTCAGAGTAAGCTCACCAGTAGTTCGTCTCAAGTCCGTAGAGATAAATACAAAATATCCAGCGAATCTAACAGGCCAGATACAAACTTTGCTTACTGGAGCATACAGAAACAACTTCATCACTGTGCAGTGCGGAACAGGGACGTCAGCAGGAGAAGTGAACAGTTTAAAGTTCCCACACTGCAGTAAGGCAACTTCTCAAATGAAAGAATCCTGCTCTCCCAACTAAAATAAATTTTGAGTCAAATATTCTTTAGAAATTTGCACAGTATTTTTAAATGTTCGGTTTCAAGATTAGAATTACCAGATTATGGACAAAATGTTTCCAACACAACTTGCTGAGTGGAAGCTGTACAACAGCCAAGTTCACAGTTTTAAAGACCTGGCTGTAAAAGGTCCTTTGGTTGACATTCTCATTTTGCATGACAGGTATAAAAAATGAAGGGTGGAGGAAAAAGTACTTGCTCCTTGAAGTTCCATTTCCCTAACAATTGCTTATTTGGTTATCCACTTTGTATCTATGGAAACTAGTAGTCCTGTTTTGTGAGAAACTTCCAAGATGACACATCCTTGTCACCTTGAAGAAAAAAATCTTGGCTCCTAGAAATGCAGTTTCTTCCCTAGTGATAAGGCCAAGTCATTTATTTGCACAGAGCAATCTTTCCTTGGATAAACCTGAGGCTCAAAGATATGTTGAAAAGGAGCATTCAAACAAGATGTTTGAAAGAAGCCACTGAAGAAAAACTGTAGAAAAGAAAGATGGCATCAGCTGGACAATCTGACCTATTGTCAAATTAGAAAGAAATTTGCATGTCATTTTCCATAAGCAGCCTTCTGTTGGACTCCTTCCTCCACCCAAAAATCAGGAAGTTGAAACCCAAATGTTTATTTCTGTGATGCAGTGCATTCTGTGCTTGTTATAGCAGCATCTTGCTGGGTCAGACTTTTGGCATCCTCTTTATTAGGCTGGACAGAAGACTGAGCTTGGCTAGAAACAGAATGGCTGACAGATTTGTTGGAAGACTGTGATGGGTGCCACCGTTTTCCTTCTCCAGATGATGGGTTTCTCCTGTGAGTACTTTCTTCACTCATTGGAGGCTGAAAGTAAGTAAAATACAATGTAACTATTAGATGTACAAAGCATACATACCTAGAAAGAATATGTATCTGATTACTAAATTCAGTAAGATTAAACAATCACATAGTATCTCAAAATTCCACAGAAAGAACAGTTGTGTAAAATATTACCATAATGACAGAGGAACTTCTCTTCTCTGTTGCAGTATTCTTTACATGAGAGAGTTTACCGCTGTAGGATCTGACTCGTATGCTTTCTATAGCCCCAGGATCTGATTCTTGAGCTCCTTTCCTTACACACAATGCCTCATTCTCCCAGAATACGTCAAAATAGTACATCTATCGCTGTATACAAATCCAAACAGTCAGAAACAGGTTCAGAGGCTCAAACACAAACTGAATTCCTATAGATGTAACCGTCAGGTCTCCCACAGTTATGGGCAGGGGAAGAAGGAAGAGAAGGTTGAGGAAGAATGAAAATAGACAACAGATGGAACGTTATTGGGGGGGGGGGGTACATAACCTCTACCTGATGTTGTCATTTTCTTTCCCCACTTACTAGCGTAAAGCTTCCTAGTATATGCCTGAAGGGAAGCAACAAGGTATGACGAACAGGGGTAGAGAGCATCGACAGTCTGGCTATTACTGGAACTGGAGAAACCAAGCTGTCAGCTTGAGGTTCAGAACATCTGGATGTGTCATGTCCGTCAGGTGAGACACAGGAGGTCTGGAGCTGGGTCCATAATTCAAGGTTGGTGAAATAAGTGAGGCCACAGGAAGGGAAAACAAATGTGTCCAGGCCAAAAGGGGCAATGAGGATGACTCTGGTCTTCAACCTGGCAGCTCTCTGAAGGAACTTCGGAATTAGGGGAATTGGGGGATATGTGTAAAGTAACCTGATTGAGGGACCATTCGTGAAATAACAATTATGCACACCTGCTCAGCTTGTCTGCTAGCATGTTGGACTTCCCCGGAATATGCGTTGCAAAGAAAAAGCATTTGGAAGATGTTGCCCAATGCCACACCTTTAGTGCTTCTCGACATAGGGGGTATGATCCGATTCCTCCCTGTTTGCTGATGTACCAAACCACTGACTGACATTGTCTGAACTGCAATCGTTCCTGATGGGAGAGCATCCTGAAAAGCTTGCAATGCTAAAAGCACTGCTCTCTACTGCAGTATGTTGATATGCAAATCTGCCTTTTCAGGGGACAATATGCCTGGGACTGGCTTTCTCAGGTAATGCCCCCTCCCCTCCCAACCCTAGCTGGAAAGCATCCGTGGTCACTATGGCCTTGGGCTGTGAGGGGAAAAATGGACGACCCTGTAGCAATTGATTTGATTGGTGCCTCCAACACATCAGACTTTTCCTGCACAAGTTTGTAATTCATATTGGAGCAGACAAGGGTAGCTGAAGAATTGACAACTGAGATGCCAACAGCCACTGGAGAATTCTCATGTAAAACCTGGCTAGGGTCGCTGCCACCATTCATCCTAGAGCTTGTAGAACTAGGCAAGCCAAGATCGTGGCACTCCAAGTATCTTGTTGACGTGTGATCTTAAATTTTGAACTCTGGAAAGGAGAAGGAAGGCTACTGTTGAGCTTGTGTCTAGTAGCACTCCTATGAATTCTACAATCTGAGTTGGCTCTAGATTTGACTTCTCAAAATTTATGGCTATTCCTGATCTTGTGCAAGCATGGTTGACCTCTTCTGTTGCCATAATGAGTTGATGCCTGGTCGGAGCGGTAAAAAGCCAGTTGTCTAAGTATGGAAACACGAGGAATCCTTGTAGTCTTAAGTGAGCTATCACAGCCATTCATTTGGTGAACACCCAGAGGGCTGTGGGGATGCCAAAGGGCACTGCTTTGAACTGGTAATGACTGGTTCCTAGCCAGAAGTGTAAGAATCTCCTGGATCACCTGTTTATTTTTATATAATAAGCATCCTGGAGATCTACTGAGCACATCCAGTCCTCCTTTTCCAAAAACAAAGAATGGACTGAACCGTGACCATCTGGAAAATCAGTTTAGATTGCGGAGATCCAGAACTGGTCTCTAGTTCCCTGTTTTCATTGGCACTAAAAAGAATCTTCAGTAAGTTCCGGAACCTTTCTGTTCTGTGGGGACCTCTTGGATGACTGCCTTGTTTAGCAGCTTTTGTATTTGAATTGCTGCTTGATCTCTCTGACTGGGTGGAACATTGGGGATTTTCCTGGAAATTGGAGGAGGAAGGGAAAAATGGAATTATGTATCCTCTGGATATGATACTCTGCACCTAAGTATCTTATCTCTAACCAGGCTCTCTGGTGCAGGGACAACAGACTCCTAACTGCCTCCAGAGGGGAGACAATCAGGCCTCTGTTCAGGAGGACTGAAAGGATTTGCCAAATAAAGGTTCTCTGGACCTTTGATCTTGTGGGCCTCCTCTACCATGAGGGAGGTGTCTACCATTTGAGTTTCCCCCTCTGCCTCTGGAGGAAGACACTCCACGAGTGTCTTGGAATGATCCTTGTGACTTCTTGAACTATATTTTTCCACCTCCCTGGTGATTCCTCGAAAAGGATCTTTGGGGGTGGAAAAACGCACACCCACAGCAGAAAGCATCTTTCCATCCTTTTCATACCTGGACAATACATCTCTTACTTTGGGACCAGAGAGAGACATGGCTTCAAAAGGAGCACTGACGATAGACTTAAAAGGCTCCACAAAGTCACACAAGTGTATCCAGGTGTGTCTACCGATGGCTACGTCTGAACCCACTGCCCTTGAGGTTCCGTCTGCCACACTGGAAATAAGTCTCATGGACAAGTTTGATATCGATTGAAGGGCTGCCAGCTGTGAGGTGACAGTCATTTACCTCCTCAGATCTGTTCCTGTAAGGGTATCAAGAGAGTTCCTTTATCAGATACCTTTGTAATCTGGTGAAATGTACCAGGTAGTTCATGGACCTCAAGGTGAAGGTCCTTCAGGTGTAGACATGCTTCCCAAATCTTTCCGTAGCCTGCAACTCCGATGAACAGAGGAACTTTTGTCAACTAGTTCCTTCCTGGTGGCCGCCGCTACAACCATGGCATCAACAGGTGGGGCCCTTGGACCAGAACAGTTTGTCTTCCAGAAGGGTCATAATTTTATCAGGCTTCTTTGGTATGGGCTCAATGGAGTCAGGCTCCTTCCATGCCCGCCATGAGACCAATTCAAGTCTCATTGGCAGGCAGAATAACCCAGGATGTAGTTGGGCCGGTACCAAATGCCTCCAGGAGCACAGATTCCTCTGATGGAGTACTGGGCTTCCAGCCACCTCTCTGTTTTAGGATTTCAAGGATGTCTCCTAATGACATATCTGCAGGAGATGACTGTGGGGATCCTTCACTCTCCTCAAAATCTGTGTCTTTGGTGACAGATTCAGGAAAATCCAGCTGCTTCTTCTCACATGCCCTCTTCAGGGGGAACTCTTCAGTGGGATAATCTGGGGAGGTATCAGAAGAGGTAGAAATACCTAATTGGATGTCTTGAGGTTTTGGTACCAGCTGCCCCTGTGGGAGGATTAGCGGAGACTCCTGATACAACAGGGGAAGATGTAGAACCTCACGTTATAGGATCTGCCAGGATCAAGAAAGCTGACAGGGCTCTCTCCAAAGTCCTAAAGGCAGACCTTCCCAGAAAGGGATAGGAACCCAGGTCTGTAAAGGAGGGCTTTCTTACCCTTGGTCCCACCCTACTCTGAAGCCCTCGGAGTCTACCTAAACACCTCAGATCCAACAGGGTAGAATCAGCTCTGAGAGCTCTCTGGATCTCATAGCACAGAGGAGCTCAGAGCAAAGTTTGCATCTGAGGACACAGTGATCTTCTGACCTGAAGATGACAGGCCTGGACAACTCAGACCAAGGGACTCCAAACCCCTAGAGAAAGCCAGAGGAGGAAAAGTTAGAGGTGAAGTCTTGCGTATATGGGCTTCCTGACCTAAAGGGGTAGGAGCCAAAAACAACAACTAGGAAGCTTTGCGGCAAAAGCATCTGTCTCATTACCCTCTCCACATCTTCTACAGTGAGGCTCCTACAAGAGCAGGAGGACTGCTGAAAGGAGACTCTGGTCTATAAAGAAAAGGAGAATGCACCCACGATGGGACAGGGTCCACAGTGGAGGAGTACCTTTGTCCTAAGAAGTATGTCCAGTGTTCTACAAGGATCGGAGGTCTTTGGAACTGATGAATCCTTTGTTTTCAGAGGCTTCACATCCGAAGAAGCCGTCTGATCAGAAGACGTACTTTTTACTTTGATTTGAGGGCATTGGATCTGATAACTTAATTTTCTTAATCTTCAATGGATCTGTAGAAACTGTTGGATCCATAGAATGCCTTTTTGATCTTTTCTTTGAGGTTGAAGTTTTTGGACATCTCTCCAAAGATGGCATCACCAAAAGAAGATGAAAAAGGCCCTTCAAGATTAATTTAATCTTGCATTCTACTAATGCTCAGGGGTTGAAGGCATGACATACAGTACAACTCTCCTGCAGATGGAGGGGACCAAGGCAGTAGATACAAAGAGCGTGAGAATCAGAGGGGGGAATCTTTTGTCTGCATTTCCCACACTTAAACCCAGCTGGTGTTTTTTTTCTTTTTCAACAATGTTGATAACAGTTATAGAAATTGCACTGAAGAAACTGTAACGGTACAAAAAAGAAAACAAGAATGGAATATTGGAAAGGAAAAAGCTGTTTTTCTTTCTTTCTTTCTTTCTTTTTTTAAGCAAGAGGAGGGAGAAAAGGGGCTATCCATAAAGGTAGCAAGACTACAATAAAAGTAGAAGGTAAGGGAGAGATAAACAGGTAGAAAGATACTAACGATAGTATCTAGAGTACACTAGTACAAAAATAGAGAAAATTTAAGAAAAGATTAAAGCAGAAGACAAAAAGAATAACACTTGTCTATCCCAGTAGCTCGAGAGTCAAACAACCACGTCTTTCAATGGCGGCAAATGAAATCTGAGATGATGGGGAGGACACATTGTGGGTAAGGAAGAAGCTTGAGAGTTCTGGATTGCCATGAGTTCTCACAGTGTCTGAACTGGATCCAACGTCACGGATCTGAACCTCATCAACCGATGACGGAATGAAAATTAACATCAGATGAGCAAGGTTAGAGCAGAGAGGGCAGAAGGGTGGGACTGAAAACTAGAACAATGAAGGGAAAGGCATCTACTGATAAAGTAAGATTTTAGCCAACTGTACTATGTCCCTTCCATATCACTGTTGCAGTGTTCACAAGTTAGGAAGGGACAAAGTCAGAACAGGTCTCCATTCTCTCTCTTTTCTGGGGACCAGGAAAAGTCTTGAATAGAAACTGGTTCCCTTGTGCTGAGGAGAGAGCAGATCTGAAGTACTTTAGGGAACTATATCCTTCAAAATTGGCGGGACTAAATGGAATTAGCTTGATGGATCAGGAGGGATCCTGGATCTTTGTGGAAGAGAAGGCTGGGGTGTCATGCAACCACTATGAATGATAGAAAAAGTACAGCTGTATCCCACTTATCTTAATTGTAGATCGATATTGGAGTACTGATTTTTGGGTCTTCCTGCCATACAGAAACCAGTCTGCAACCTCCCCAGCTGATGGACATCCGAAGACAGGCATCTAGGTGTCAGGGTACAGGAAGGGCATACTGCATCCATCAGTGCCATATTCAGGTCTTTGCAAGCAGTCTGATACCGGAGGACAGCAAGACCTCCTTGGTTGACTGAACTGGAGTGAAGGGAAGCAAGACCATAAGAGGCAGAGAGGGGATGATAGACATAAGAGGACTGCCTGCTGTGAACTCGTCCACCATTTCCACTGAACAAGGGGGAGAAAAGTGGTCAGCAGATAGAAGGGTGGGAGTATATTCTGCAACACTGATCTACTCAAAACATATTCAATTACGGTTAAGTGAGAGACATCTGTACTATGTTCCTTACAATCAGTGTTGGGAGCACTGACTCTTGGGAGGACTACCACAGCCAACAGTTGGGTGGTACGTCATCAGCATGACCTTAAGAAATAACGCTTTGAAAGGTGCAGTAGCAAAACATGTTCTAGCCCTGGAGACATTGCCTAGATTACAGTGCTTTGTAAAGGTTTGCACAGAGTTCCATGCGGCTGCCTCTATGGTGGCTAGGATGGCCTGATTAGGGACTCCTTTAAGGAAAGCAGTGATAGTTGCCACATGCCTGGTGGAGTGGCCTTTAATATGACTGAGAACTTAATGCAGTTGCTATCCATTTGGAAATGGTTTATTTGGAGACAGGTCTGCCTTGTTTACTCTCTCCAAAAGCCAAAAGTAATTGCGCTGCTCTATTATGGGATACTATATCCTGTCTAGATAGTACCTGATTTGCCTGTGTACATCTAGGGAATGAAGACTTGTTCTGCCCTGTTCTGTAGATTTAGGAAGAAGACTGGCAGGTAGATACCTAGGTTTAGGGGAAGATCTGATGCTACCTAAGACATAAGATATGTTTGTTCTAAGGGTTACTCTATCCGTGTGAAACAGTGAAAGACACTCCACACATTAGGGCTTGTAACTCTGAGACCCTCCTTGCTGATGTGACAGCTATAAGAAAAGTAGTCTTCAAGCGAGCATCTTTAGAGAGGAAGCACAGGTGATTTAAGGGGATTAAGGTGAGTTTCTCTACCACATAATTTATATCCACACAGAAACAGGGTTCCTTCTGTGTGGTCTCAAGTGAATTGCTCCTTTCAAGAGAAGTTTCATGATGGGGTGGAGAGAAGATAGGTGAAGAAAGGTGCTGGAAAGTTGAGATGGTAAATTCATGTACTTTTAACACCAGAGTAGGAAAGTCCCAGTCTAAACATGCCTGAGAATGCTGATGTCTACCTGAGAAGTGTCTGTGCCTTGCTATGGCACCAGATGAAAAATCTCTTCCATTCTGCTAGGTACGATTTTCTGGTTTCTTTGCTTCCTTTAGAATGGAAAGCATGTCCTTGTGATAGGTGACATTTCTTGGTGTCAAACCTCTATACTCAATCACCATTAACTTGAGTGTGGCTAGGTGAGGATTGAATACAGATCCCTTGGCTTGACTGAGAAGATCCATTTCCTGTGGTAGGGTGTGGAATCTCACCTTGCTGAGAGTCACTAGAAGGGAGAGCTAGTGTTGCATTGGCCCTAGGATCATGCTGGGCCTGTCTGCCCTGACTTTTATCAGTAACTGAGGAATCATTGCTAGAATCTCCTTGTGTTCTGAGTGTGCTTCTCAAACAATTTTGAAATACAGAGCTGATAAGCATATTTTTTGGCACTTAACTGTTCAGAGTTCTGCACTGTCTTTATTTTTGTTTGACTGAATTATTTATATATTTGCTGGCAGAATTTTGTTTTAAGATCTGTGCTGAAACTTTTTTTTCTCCCACCCTATTGCTGTTTGTGTTCTTAAAGTTGGTAAAACCGGTCTAACAGGTTTTGTGTTACCGGATTATCTCAAGGCTTGGCTTTTTTCTTGCTGGTGCAATTTAAAAATATTGCATTTTTGTAAATTCCTGAATATCATTGCTTGAATTTCCTTGTGTTCTGACAGAGTGCTTCTCAAAAAATCAGGAAATATAGAGCTGTTGAATATATTGTTGGCACTTTAACTGTTCAGAGTTCTGCACTGTCTAATTTTGCTTGACTAATTTATATATTTGCTGGCAGAACTTTATTTTCTGTTCTGTGCTGAAACTTTTTTCTCCCACCCTACTGCTGCTGTGTTCTTAAAATTGGTGGCTTTTGCAGTTGCCCACCCCTACTGTAAATTTGATTTGGGACACTCCTCCTAATCTCATCTCTTTAGCTCATCCAACCTAATACAGAGATCATATAAAAACACTTTATTCAGCTGCTTATACTTGTCTAATTTGTATTTCTTCCTATTACTGTTACTTTATCTTGTTTTGCTTTTTCCTGCTACTTGCTGCCTGTTCTCTAAAGTGTTCAAATGCACCTCTTCTGCTGCATTTATAACTGCTTGTTTATAGCCTGTCTAAATTAAGTGTTATTCTTAAGTGTTATTCTAAGCTCTTAGTTTTTGGTTTAAGCACTTGGGCTTTAAACCCACCCCTTAACTCTCTCTGGCCTTTCTCTCAGATTCTGACAAATATGGATGGGCAATTTCGTACAGTTTCTCCTACCAGTCTGGTTGATACAGGCATCTTGAGACAGTGCAGCCAAGTACAGTTTTGTACCTACCATAAATGTAGATGTTCAAGTGCATACCCTGCTGCAGTCATCACACTTGGGTTATCCTGCCGTCAGGTGGTCCCGCAGTCGGCCCGAATTCCAAAGTCTTGGTCTGGCGCCGGTTGCTGTTGCTTCTTCCCTGACGTCAGAGCGCCAGGGGTATATCAGAGGCATCCAACGCCATTTTCTTCAGTTTTTCTTGCCCCAGATGTCAGGTGCCCCTAATAGGTAGGTAAAAACAAAAATATGTATGTGTATATATATATATATATATATATATATATATATATATATATATATATATATATATATATATACACACACACACATATACATACATACATACATATTATACATATACATATATATATATATATACATACATACAAATATACATACATATATATATATATATATATATACATATATATATATATATATATATATATATATATATATATATATATATATACATATATGGAAAAATAAAACAAAAGCCTTAGGCACAAGCAAATACACCACAGAGAGTGGTAGACATAAGTTCAGCTAGTTCAGAGGGGATGGAGGCAGGGTAACCTGGACTGCAGCAGGGTATACACTCGAACATCTACATTTATGGTAGGTACAAAACTGTACTATGTTCATCGTGTTAACCTGCTGCAGTCATCATACTTTGGTAGAATCCCAAAGCTAAGGATGGGAGGTGGAGTCAAACAGGTTTAGAGGAGGCTAGAAGGCCCTGCAAAACTGCAGTGGCGAAGCCAGCTCTAGTCTTAGAGTAAAGTGGTAAGTGGTAATGTTTGGTGAAGGTGTGTACTGAACTCCAAGTTGCAGCTTCCAGAATATCCTTGGTTGGCACCCCCCTGAGAAAGGCTGCAGATGTAGCTGCTGCCCTGGTACAGTGGGGCCTTATGGTAGCAGGAACTGGTTTTCCATGGTGGGTGTAGCAAAAACGTATGCAATGTCTTATCCATTTGGAAATGGTCTGTTTTGAGATAGCCTTTACTTGTGATGCTGTAGCATAGGATATAAAAATCTGGCCAGATTTTCTGAAAACCTTAGTTTTATCCAAGTAGTAATGCAGCTGCCTGTGAATGTCCAAGGAATGCAGGAGTCTTTCTCCTTTGTTCTGTGGATTTGGTATGAAGGTGGGTAAATGGATGGTTGATTTAGAGCCACACTGGATACCCCCTTAGGCATAAAGGAGGGGTTAGTTCGTAAAGAAACTCTGTCTTGATGAAAAATGAGGAAAGGCTCTACTGCCATTAGTGCCTGAATCTCTGAAACTCTTCTAGCTGAAGTAATTGCTAGCAGCAGGGCAGTCTTCCATGATATAAACTTTAAGTCAGCTGAGAAGGTGGCTCAAAAGGAGGTAGCGTGAGTTTTTCCAGAACAAAGTTGAGGTCCCAAGTAGGTGTTGGTGCTCTCCTGGGAGGTCTAATGTTTTTGGCCCCTCTGAGAAACTGCCTTAGGAGTGGATGTGAAAATAAGGGAGGATCCATGTTGTAGTGAGCAGAAATAGCTGAGGCGTGGATTTTAATAGATGAAAAAGAAAGCCCTTTGTGTAACATCTCAGTTGAAGTATTGCAGAATCTGAGGTATGTCAGGCTGAAGGGTACTTTGGCCTTTAGCTTGGTTCCAGGCGCAAAACCTTTTCCATTTGCCTGAGTAGGCTTTCCTGGTGCTGGGCCTCCTGGCCTCCAGAATAACATCCATAACAGCTTGTGAGAGAGGAGCTGGCTGGTTGCTTAGGTGATCTGCCATGCAGCCAAGTTTAAGGTTTTGAGCTGGCTGTGTAGAATCTGATCGTCTTGCTGTGTGAACAGGTGGGTAATTTGTGGTAGAATCCATGGTGGGCCCTGGGCCATATTCCTTAATAGTGGGTACCAGTGCTGGCGTGGCCAGTCTGGGGCAATGAGCATCATTCGGGGTCTCTCCATCCTGATTTTCAGTAGCACCTTTGTGAGAAGGGGTAATGGAGGAAAGGCATATACTGTTATCATTTTCCAACTGAAAGAGCGCGTCCACTTTCCAAGCTTTATGGTGAAAAGTCTTGTGCAAAATTTTGTTAGCTGATAGTTTTGAGGGCTGGCAAACAGGTCTATGTCTGGCAGCCCCCATTTTTGAGCTATCATTGCGAATACTCGTGGATCCAGTTTCCACTCGTGGGGATCCATGATGTTTCTGCTTAGGTCATCTGCCAATGTGTTCTTTTTTCCTGGCAGGAATTGATCTTGTAATTGAACTTGGTAAGCCAGTGCTATGTTCCACAAGGTCATTGCTTGCCTGCATAGAGGGTAGGAATGTGGGCCTCCTTGTTTGTTTATGTACCACATTACTGTGGTGTTGTCTCTGTCCTTATGATGAGCTGTCCTGGATGTAAGAGGTCCTTGAAGGCTGTCAGAGCATTTTGTACAGCTAGCATTTCTTTTTGATTGATGTGCAGATTCCTTTGATCTGCACTCCATATGCCTTAAACGCACTGTCCTGCCATGTGTGCCCCCCAGGCATAGTCTGATGCATCTGTTGTCATAGTTTGCCTGGCTGGGGGTAGGGTGAATGGCTGACCCTTGTTGAGGTGACATGCCTGTGACCACCATAGAAACTCCTGTTGAAGGCAGGGAATGAGAGGTATAATTGTTTCCAAGCTGTGGCTGTGTTGAGTCCATATGCTTTTTAGGTACCATTGTAATTTCCTCATATGCAGTTTTGCAAATGGTATTAGTAGTATGCAAGATGCCATGAAGCCCAAGGCCTGCAGAATTTTTCTTGCAGGGAGTTGGGTCTTTGTTGCCATTGTTCTGAAGTATTGAGTTAATTGTAGTTGTCTGGCGTCAGATAAGCCATCTGGGCCGTTGTATTCAAGCTGGCACCCAGGAATGTCATATTTTGAGAGGGCACTAGTTTTGATTTCTTTTCATTTACTGTATAACCTAGGCAACTTAGAAGATATTTTACAAAAGCCAGGTGTTGTAAGAGAATGTCCTTGCTTTCTGCTTGGATGAGACAGTCGTCCAGGTATGGGTATATTTGAATTCCTCTTTGTCTGCAGGGTATATTTGAATTCCTCTTTGTCTGCAGTATGTAATTACTGGTGCCAGGCATTTTGTGAAGACCCTGGGCGAAGTAGATAAGCCAAAGGGCACTGCAGAGAATTGGTAATGGGTTGAACCTGCAATGAAACGGAGGTATCTTCTACAATTTTGTCTGATAGGGACATGCAGGTATGCCTCCTTGAGGTCCAATGCTACTAGCCAAGCTTTCTTGCCCAACATGGGAAGAAGCTGCTGTAGTGTTAGCATCTTGAATTTGAGTACTTGCAAGAAGGTGTTTAAAATTGAAAGGTCCAGAATGGGTCTCCAAGCATTGTCCTTTCTGGGGACTAGAAAGAGCCTTGAGTAAAATCCTTGGCCTTGCTCCTGTGTAGGTACCAGTTGTTTTTGTGCCTCTGCCCATTGATTTTGTGGCAGGTTTGGCATTCCTTTTGTCTTTGGCAAGGTGTGGAAATGGAATCTGTATCTGTGTGAGATAATGTCTAGGACCCATTTGTCCTGTGTGATGATGTGCCAGTTGTCTGCAAAAGTGCTAATTTTCCTCCCAAGGGAGCTGCCAAGAAAGTTTTGCTTGGCAGTTTGAGGTTTAAGTCATTGTGTTTGCCTTCTAGTAGTTTGGGACCTGTCTTCACCTCCCTTCTGTGCTGCAGTGCCCCATTGGCGAGGTTTGTAAGGGATTTGTGCTTGTCCTCTGCCCTTTGGGCGCCTGTATTTACCTCTCTGTGGTCTGTCAGAAGCTGGAAAGGACCAATTTTTTGTTGGCCAATTTCTGCTGAAGCGTGGGGGCTGTACCTGTAAGAAATCTTTGACCGTCTGCAAAGATTTTGCCTTATCCTCCATTTTCTTTAAAACCTCCTCTGCTTTAACCACAACTAAGACATCCTGCTGTAAGGGTGCATCCAGTAACTTTAACATGATCAGGCAGAGATTGTTCCTTTAACCAAGCATGCCTACGTATAACAGACCCAGTTAACAGCTGCTCTAGAGGAAGCTTCCAAGGCATCAAAACCACATTGTAAAGTATGTTTGCCCACCTGTTCAGCTACATGCAAACAGATCTTGCATTTCCTTGAATTCAGACTGTTGAGGGTGCGTGCCCATCTTTTATTTTATTTGAGACATTAGGAATTCCTGGTATTTAAGCATGTGAAATTGAGAAGTTAGTGCTCTCATAGCTAGAGTAGCTGAGGTGTAAACCTCTTCCCCCACCTATCTAGAGCTCTGGAGTCCCTTTCTGAGGGTACAGGAGTTTTAGCCATAGAAGCCTTAGCCCCTTTGAGACCCTGGGAGATTGTCTCTGGATCAACAACATGGCTTTTGTATAGGAATTTGTGAGAGTCAGGCACTCTATAGTATCTATCTGGTTTGGCTGGAGCAGGAGGCAGAGAATCTGGATTTAGACTAGATTCTAAGAAAACATCATCCACAATGTCCAAAACTGAGGGGATAGCAAGTGGTCTGTTGCTGGGGGAGTAAAAGAAACTCTCGAAGCCTTTTCTTTGAGTCTGAGTAGTCCTGACCTTCCCAGTGGAAATGTTCCCTCATGGTATGTAAGGTTTCCCCAAAGGAATAATCTTCAGGGGGAGAAGCTGAGGGAATGGAGTCTTCATCATCAGAATCTTCATAAGGGGGAAAGGAGTAATCCTGTTCCTCAGAGCAGCCTGTCGAAACAGACACTTGATCAGAGGAGGCATAATCCTCTTGTCTAGACCTTTTGTCAGGGGGAGTTGGGAACCCCTGATCAAAGAAATCAAATCTTCAGCCATTTTAAGCATCTGTTTCTTAGGCACAGGGCCTTGAACTGGAGACTGAAGTGTAGGCTTTTTTGGTTTTAGAGGAGTCTTAAGCTTACCATAAGATTTTATGGTGAGAGTAGTCGGTCTGAAGACACCTTCAGAAACCGAAGGTGTTTCTACAGCACCGGCTTCCCCTACTGCAATGTCGTCAGTACGGCCTAAAGAAAATGGCTGCGTCGGCCTAGAACTCTCTGCTGGGGGATCCGAAGCGGTCTGGGGATCCAATTCAGCTGTAGCCAGGGGCTGCGTAGGCGCCTCACTGAAAACCGGAGAACCGGCGACCGGCCCAGTCGAGGCCTCGGAGTCTGGCTTGGATCTAGGCTGCCTGTCTTTATCTTTGCGTTTTTTATGCACACCGGTAGTTGGTTGCTCCGACGGCATAGTGTAATTAAATTTTCTAATGAAGTAGTGTCGTGCGAAATCAAAGCGTCACTTTATAGTTCGCTTATTGAACCTAGCACAAAACCAACAACCAGTGACGTCGTGGTCTGGGCCTAGGCAAGGTATACAAAAAGAATGAAAGTCCTTATGACGTATTTGCTTCCCACAAGAAATGCAATTGTTAACTTTTTCTGACATCGGACTGAGGCAAGAAAAGGTTCACCAATGGGGTACTTAGCTTTGAAGACTTCGGACTGAAACTCGATTTGAAAATCTCAGGTGTCGGCCGACCGGCACTTGCGAACTGCTTCTGCTTCGGGCACCGCGCAGCAAGATACACTGAAGAAAATGGCGTCGGATGCCTCTGATATACCCCTGGCGCTCTGATGTCAGGGAAGAAGTGACAGTAACCAACGCCGGACCAAGACTTTGGAATTCAGGCCAACTGCGGGACCGCCTGACGGCAGGATAACCCAAGTGTGATGACTGCAGCAGGGTAACATGATGAACATCTGCCTCAAGCACATGGACAACCATCTACTACTAACACCTAGGAACACAATTTGTGAGAGATGCAATTACACTAGGAACCTAGAGTCCAAGCTCTCTCCCCCTCAAGCCAGTACATCTGGCACCGAAAAGGTTGTCGACACAATCACTATACCTCAAGCACCACCCACACCTACACAACGCACACCTATACACGCGGAGGTCCTCCACATAAACATACCCAAACAAAGGAGACCTCCAAGGCAAATACACATGCGATCTCCACAGCCCTCCACACACAGTCCACACACCTGTGCCTCGCAGCCATTAAGGGTTCACCATAAACCCAAGATATTAGTCATAGGAGACTCCATTGTGAAACACACAGATGTGCCTCTCACTGGGCTGGATGAGGAGAAAGTCACAGTTAGACGCCTGTCAGGTGCCAGAATCTGCCACATCACATACGCACTCAAGTCTCTCAACAACAGGTACTATAATGACTCTGTCATAGTCCATGTTGGCGTGAATGACTGGACACGTACCTCACTGGACCATATGAAGAGACACAACTGAGCTCGCTGATTGTGTGTCCCGGGCAGGTATGTCCCTAGCCTTAAGCAGCATTCTGCTGTCGCACAGAATGATGTCTCAATACAAACAGAACATGACTGACTAACAATTGACTTAGTTTCTTGTGTCATTCTGGGGGGGATCCAGTACCTGACAGGCTGAGAAGATATGATCAACAGACCACAATGTTTTGCCAGAGATGGGCTGTATCTGTCTCACCTGGGCTTCAGGCAAAGGCACTTGCCTCCCCTATAGTGTCTTTTTTAGGAAAAGTGATGAGGATAAAGTACAGTTTTGTATCTACCATAAATGTAGATGTTCAAGTGCTAATACAGCTGCAGTCATAACAGATGGGTTTTCCTGCCGTCATGCGGGTCCTCGGTCGGCCGAATTCCAAAGTCTAGGTCTGGCGTCAGTTGTCGTCACTTCTTCCCTGACGTCAGTGCGACAGGGGTATAAAAGAACCAGCTGACGCCATTTTCTTCAGTTTTTCTTGCCCCAGATGTCAGGTGCCCCCAGAAGGAAGGCAATACATAAATTTATGTAATAATGCAATGCAGTATAATCAAAAAACAGTAGTTGCAAGCAAATACACCATGAAAGAATACCCCAATCAGGTTGTATGAGGAGGTATTAGCCATTAGGCCTGTTCTAGAGGGGAAGGAGGGAGGGAAACCTGGACTGCAGCTGTATTAGCACTTGAACATCTACACTTATGGTAGGTACAAAACTGTACTATGTTCATCGTGCATACAGCTGCAGTCATAACAGATGGGTAGAATACCAAAGCTAAAAAAGGGGTGGTAGGCACTAGGTGGAACTAGGAGGAGCCAGGATGCCCTGCAAAACTGCAGTGGCAAAACCTGCTCTAGATTTGGAGTATAAAGGCAGGTGATAGTGCTTGGAGAAAGTATGCACAGAACTCCAAGTGGCAGCTTCCAAAATATCTTTGGTAGGAACCCCCCTGAGGAAAGCTGCAGAGGTAGCTGTGGCCCTTGTGGAGTGAGACCTGATGCCTGCAGGTACGTTTTACCATGAAGACAGTAACAAAAGCGTATGCAGTGGGCTATCCATTTTGAGGTTGTCTGTTTGGAAATAGGCTTCCCTTGAGCTCCTGTAGCATAGGACACAAAGAGTTGCTCTGATTTTCTGAAAGGCTTTGTTCTGTCCAAATAATAACGTAGTTGTCTGTGAATGTCCAAGGAATGTAGTAGTCTCTCGCCTTTGTTTTGAGGATTGGGGTAAAAGGTAGGCAAGTGGATAGCCTGATTCAAGGTCACCCTGGATACTACCTTTGGCATAAAGCAAGGATTGGTTCATAAGGAAACTCTGTCCTGATGGAAAATGATGAAAGGCTGCACAGCCATGAGGGCTTGTAGTTCCGAAACCCTGCGAGCTGAGGTGATAGCCAGCAGGAAGGCTGTTTTCCAGGACAAATATTGCAGTTCTGTTGAGGCAGCTGGCTCAAAAGGAGGCAAAGTCAGTTTCTCTAGAATGAAATTGAGATCCCAAGCAGGTACTGGTTGTTTCCTTGGGGGTTTTATATTCTTAGCCCCTTTGATGAACTGCCTTAAGAGGGGGTGAGTGAGAGAATAAAGGAGGATCAGTGTTGTATTCTGCAGAAATGGCTGAGGCATGGATTTTGAAGGAAGAGAATGAAAGTCCACTGCTTAGCATCTCAGCTAGGTACTGTAATATTGGAGGTAAACTCAGTATTCCAGGGTTCTGGCCCTTTTTCCTCATTCCAAGCACAAAACCGTTTCCATTTGGCAGAGTAGGCTTTTCTAGTAGAAGGTCTTCTGGCCTCCAAAATGACATCCTGTATCTACTTGGAGAGTAGGGTCTGTTGTGATTTTAAGGAATCTTCCATGCGGCTAGACTGAGTGTTTTCAGCTGACTGTGAAGAGTTTTGAAGTTGTGCTGAGTCAGTAGAAGAGGCATTAGAGGTAGGATCCATGGTGGGGAATGCGTTAGGCTCCTCAGGAGTGGGTACCAGTGTTGTCTTGGCCAGTCTGGAGCGATGAGAATCATCTTTGGTCTGTCTGCTCTGATTTTTAATAGAACTTTGGGCAGCAGAGGAAGAGGTGGAAAGGCATAAACTGTCATTGTTGTCCAACTGAAAGAAAGTGCGTCCACTTTCCAGGCCTGTGGATGAAAGGTCCTTGAGCAGAATTTTGCCAATTGGCGATTTCTGTGGGAGGCAAAGAGATCTATGTCTAGCCTTCCCCATGCTTGAATTATCTTTGAAAAAACTTGAGGATGCAACTTCCATTCGTGTGGATCTGTCATATTTCTGCTTAGGTTGTCTGCCAGCGTGTTTTCCTTGCCTGGCAGGAACTGTGCTTGAAGCTCGATTTGCAATTCTAGAGCCATGTTCCAAAGAGACATGGCTAGCCTGCATAGGGGGTATGAGTGGGTTCCTCCCTGTTTGTTTATGTACCACATTACTGTGGTGTTGTCTGTCCTTAATAGCTGGCCTGGATGCAGCAGGTCATTGAAAGCTATAATAGCATTTATTACTGCTAGCATTTCCTTTTGATTGATGTGTAGGTGCTTTTCCTTTTGGGACCATCTGCCCTGAATGTACCGATCTGTCATGTGCGCCCCCCCAGGCGTAATCCGAGGCATCTGCTGTGATGGTTTGACTTGCTTGAGGCTTGCAGAATGGGAGACCTGTGTTTGTTTGGCATGCTTGAGCCCACCACAGAAATTCCTTTTGAAGACATGGAATTAGTGGTATTATTGTTTCCAAGCTGTGGCTGTGCTGAGACCATAGGTTTTTCAGGTACCACTGAAGTTTCCTCATATGCAGCTTTGCACATGGGATTAGTAGGATGCAAGATGCCATGAATCCCAGAGCCTGCAGGATTTTCCTTGCAGTCAGCCTGGTGAAAGTTGCCAGTTTTCTGAAGTATTGAGTTAGTTGCCCTTGTTTCTCTGGCATGAGGTAGGCCATCTGGGTGTTTGCATCCAAGTTGGCACCCAGGAAAATTATTGTTTGAGAGGGTATTAGCCTTGATTTCCTTTTGTTGACTGTGTATCCCAGGGAATTCAACAACCTTATTACAAAAGCCAGATGTTTCAGAAGTATGCGCTTGCTGTCCGCTTGGATCAGGCAGTCGTCCAAATATGGGTATATTTGTATCCCTTGCAGTGTGCAGTAGGCAATTACTGATGCCAGGCATTTCATGAACACTCTGGGCGCAGTAGATAAGCCAAAGGGCAATGCAGAGAATTGATAATGTGTTGAACCTGCAAGAAATCTGAGGTATCTTCTGCAATCTTGTCTGATTGGGACATGCAGGTATGCCTCCTTGAGGTCCAATGTTACCAGCCAAGACTCCTTGCCCAGCATGGGAAGAAGCTGCTGTAATGTGAGCATCTTGAATTTTGGCACGAGTAAAAATGTGTTTAGGATGGATAGGTCCAAAATAGGTCTCCAATCTTTGCCCTTCCTTGGTACCAGGAATAGTCTGGAATAAAAACCTTGACCCTGTTCTTGTGCAGGTACCTCTTGAATAGCTTTCATGTCCATGAGATCTGAAATTTGTTTTTGTGCCTCTGCCCTTTGATTGTGTGGCAGGTTTGGCATGCCTCTCATTTTTGGAAGGTTGTGAAAGTGGAATCTGTAGCCTCTGTCTATAATGACCAGGATCCATTTGTCTTTTGTGACAATATCCCAATTTTTTGAAAATAATGCCAGTTTTCCGCCTAAAGGTGCTGCCATTTGAGCCTTGCTTGGCATGCAAAGGGGAAAGTCATTGGTTCTGCTTTCTGAATGGCTGTGAACTATCCTCACTACCTCTTTGGGTAGGTGCTTGCCATTGTCTGCCTCAAAACGATCCTTGAGATTGCCCTCTACCCCTCGGGCGCCTGTATCTACCTCTTTGGGGTCTGTCCATGGCTGGAAAGGACCAATTTTTTGAAGGCCAATTTCTACTGAAACGTGGAGGTTGTACCTGTAGGAAATCTTTCACTGTTTGCATTGATTTTGCCTTTTCCTCCATTTTCTTTAATACCTCCTCAGCTTTAACACCAAACAATACATCTTTTTGCAGAGGTGCATCCAGTAATTTAGCTTTGACATGATCTGGTAAGGTTTGCTCTTTGAGCCAAGCATGTCTACATATGACTGATCCTGTAACAGCAGCTCTACACGAGGCCTCTAGAGCATCAAAACCACATTGCAAGGTATGTTTACCTACTTGTTCTGCACTATGTATCAAATCCTGCAACTCCTTCAAATCTGGTTGTTCAGGTTGTGACATTTTGCTTCTCAACTGTTATAACAAAAACTGTTGGTACTTTAACATATGGAACTGGCAGTTTAACGCCCTTATGGATAAGGTGGCAGAGGTGTATACCTTTTCCCCCCACCTTTCTAAAGCTCTGGAATCCCTCTCTGAAGGTAAAGGATTCTTAGCAGTGGAGGCCTTAATTCCCTTGGGGCCCTGTGAGATAGTTTCTGGGTCAGCCGCATGGCTTTTGTATAGGAATTGGTGTGAGTCAGGAACCCGGTAATACCTGTCAGGCTTGACCGGGGCTGGAGGTAAAGAGTCTGGGTTAAGGCAGGACTCCTAATACACATCAAGGATATCTAAGACAGGGGGTTATAGCCAGAGGCCTATGCTGAGGGAGCAAGAGAAAATCCCTAAGCCTTTTCTTGGAGTCTGAGTACTCTTGACCTTCCAGTGGAAGTGTTCCCTCAAGGTATGCAAGGTCTCCCCAAAAGAGTAATCCTCAGGGGGGGGATAGAAGGAATGAACTCCTCTGCATCAAAATCTTCAAAAGGGGAGTATGAATGTTCCTGGTCATCAGAATGTTCTGAAATAATAGAAGCCTGGTCCAAGGAGGGGGATTCTTCCTCCACTCTGGTCCTTTTTTCTGGGGGGGGGGGTGAGAACCCCTGATTAGAGAAATTAAGTCCTCAGCCATTTTGAGCATCTGCTTTTTAGGCATGGGGCCTTGAGAAGGGCCCTGTGGGGTTTCTTTTTTAGAATGCATGGCTGTCTTAGACTTAGTGAAAGCCTTGATAGAAAGAGAAGAGGAAGGCCTGAAGACACCTTGAGAGGAGGCAGACCTGTCTAAACTCTGAGTTTCACCGCCAAGAGTGGCTTCGGTATCTGTAGTCGGGGTGTGGGCCGAAGATCCTGCGACCTCGGGTACAGAAGACACTGCCAATGAAGTGTCGTCGGTAGTCAGGGGCTGCGTAGGCGCCTCGCTGAGAACCGGACCACCTGTAGTCGGCTTTGGCATGGTATCGGTAGAGGCAGCGGACCTCGTGTGTCGGTCCTTATCTTTGCGTCTTTTAGTCAAAACTGGAGTCGGAGCATCCGACGACATTATGTAGTTAAAATTTTTGCCAAAAAAGTGCTGGGCGAACTCCGCCCGACGCTTTATGGTGCGTTTGTTGAATGTAGCACAAAAACGACAGGCCGAGACGTCGTGGTCTGGGCCTAAGCAAGGAATGTAGAGGGAATGAAAATCCTTATGCGGTATTTGCTTCCCACATGAAATACATTTATTAACTTTGTCTGACATTGGTCTGAGGCAAGAAAAGTTTCCCCAACGGGGTACTTAGCTTTCAAGAAGACTTCGGTTGCAGATATTTGTAATCTCAGGAGCTGGCCGACTGGCACTTGCGAACTGCTTCTGCTTCAGGCACCGCGTGGCAAGAAAGACTTAAGAAAATGGCGTCGGCTGGTTCTTTTATACCCCTGTCGCACTGACGGCAGGGAAGAAGCGACGACAACCGACGCCGGACCTAGACTTTGGAATTCGGCCGACCGAGGACCCGCCTGACGGCAGGAAAACCCATCTGTTATGACTGCAGCTGTATGCACGATGAACATCTAACATAAAATTTTCAACAAAACAAATTAAAGGTCATGCAGCTAAACACTAGGGAGTCTAAACATGAAACTGCACTTACTGCAAGCATTCCTAACCTTGGAAAATGCTGACATGTATGCAGTCACAGAAACCTGGTTCAAAGCTGCAGAGAGCACCACAGCCTTACCTGGTTACTCATTCTATCATACATTCAGACCCCAAAGTGTGGGCAGTAAAGCCAAAGGAGGTGGAGTTTCAATATACATTAAAGACACACACACACCTTCAAGCTGGTCAAACAGTATGAAGCACAGGAAACATGCCAGGTGCAGTTAATCTCTGACAAGACCCCTAATCAAATCATAGCTAGCTACTGGCCCCCAAATCAGACTCAAGATGCCCAATCTGCTTATTTGGACGTGTTTGAATCTATCAAGATTCAACCCCTTACCCTGATTCTGGGTGACTAACTTCCCAAACAGACTGGAAGAACTACTCATACCAAAACACAAATGCCCAGAGACTTTTGTCAATGCGAATATCTTGGACTTGGTATTAACCAACCAGGGTAACCACTGCAGCATCCCTTTAATATCAACCTCCCTGGTACGATACAACCACAAAGCGGGCACTTTCGAAGTCAACACCCCCCACACTGTAGAGTTAGGGCCAGGAACACCTCTCTTCAGCATTTATTTGTTGGGGTCTAGAATATCCAGGTTTAGAGAATCTGCCAGGATATTGTTCTGACCTGGAATATAAGATGCTACAAGAGTGGTTCCAGCTCTTGAGCCAGCACCCAAATCTTCCTTGTGACGATGCACAAAGGGTAGGATGGGCTACTCTCTTGCTAATGTATCACATCACTACAATATTGTCTGTCCAAATCAGCGAGGTCAATGGAGTTATGTTCTGTTGAAAAGCCTTTGTGACCAGGTAAACTACTAGTAGGTCCTTGTGGTTGACATGCAGTTTTCTCTGCTGTGGTGACCAGAAGCCTTGCATTTTAAAGGAACCAAAGAGGGACCCCCATGCTATGTCTCAACTGTCTGTAGTGATGTTTTTTTTAATGCTGGTAAAGAAAAGTTGCCCCTGGGTTCCGCAGTATGGTGTTCTTCCACCATAGCAGTTCCTTCTTTGGACATGGAAGGAGACAATAGGGTATCCAAGGGTTAAGAATGCTGTTCCCAAGCAACCACTTAAGTTTTCTAGTGTAACTTTGCAAATAGAATCACAAGACTGTAGGATGCCAAATAAAGTACAGCTGTGTACACTTACCATAAATGTAGATGTTCGAGTGTATTCACTGTTGCAGTCATTACATTTGGGTTATCTGCTTGCAGGCATCCTCAGTCGGCCTGATTAACAAAATCTTGGTTGCTGTCCCTTCTTCCATGACGTCAGGTCATCAGGGGTATAAAATATGCAGCCGACGCCATTACATCAGTTTTTCTTGCCCCAGATGTCAGGTGCCCCCCCTAATAGGATGCAATTAAACATAAAAGCACAAATATATACCTCCAACAAAAAAGCAAATACACCAAAAAGGCTTTTAAGCATAGTAAAGGAAAGTAAAGGTATAGCCAAAATAAGTTAGGGGGCTGGAGGGAGGGTAACCAGGACTGCAACAGTGAATACACTCTAACATCTACATTTATGGTAAGTGGACACAACTGTACTATGTTCTTCGTGTTTCACTGTTGCAGTCATTACATTTGGAGTAGATTCCCAAAGCTATGGTTGGGAGGAGGAATTTAGATAGCATTAGGGCCAGCAATAAGGCCCTGCAAGACTGCAGTGGCAAAGCCAGCTCTGGATTTAGAGAAAATTGGCAAATGATAATGCTTGGTGAAAGTATGTACAGAACTCCAGGTAGCAGCTTTTAGGATGTCCCTGGTAGGGACGTCTCTGAGAAAGGCTGTAGAGGTAAATGCAGCCCTGGTGGAGTGAGGTCTGATCCAATGGGGGATAGGTTTTCTATGGTGCTTATAGCAGAAATGAATGCAATGGCTTATTCATTTAGAAATGGTTTGCTTTGAAATAGCCTTCCCATCTGCCCCTGCAGCAAATGCCACCAGCAGTTGTTCAGACTTCCTTTGAAGTTTAGTCCTGTCCAAGTAGAATCTAAGCTGCCTGTGCAAATCTAAGGAATGCAGTATCTGTTCCCCTTTATTCTGTGGATTGGGAAAGAAGGTTGGCAAATGAATGGACTGACTAAGAGCCAAACTGGATAACACCTTGGGCATGAAGGATGGATTGGTTCTGAGGGAGACCCTGTCCACATGAAAGATGATGAAAGGCTCCACTGCCATAAGGGTCTGTAATTCAGACATCCTTCTAGCTGAAGTGATTGCTAAAAGGAATGCTGTTTTCCAAGAAAGAAATTTTAAGTCTGCAGTAGCAGCTGGCTCAAAAGGAGGTAGAGTGACTTGCTCCAAGACAAAGTTAAGGTCCCAAGGCTGGGGTTGGAGCTCTCCTGGGTGGTCTCAAACTTTTGGCCCCTCTGAGGAACTGCTTGAGCAGTGGATGAGAGAAGAGGGGAGGCTCTGTGTTATAATGAGCTGAAATGGCTGAGGCGTGGATTTTAATGGAGGAAAAATACATGCCCTCGTGAAGCATCTCAGTTAAGTATTGTAAAATCTGAGGTAAACTGGGCACTGCTGTGCTCATGCCTTTAGATTGGTCCCAGGCAAAGAATCCTTTCCATTTTTCAGCATAAGATTTTCTAGTACTAGGCCTCCTTGCCTCTAAAATGATATCCATCACAGGTTTACTGAGGGATGGTAAAGGAGAGATTAAGTAATTAGCCAGGCTGCAAGGTTCAGTGTTGGAAGCGGAGGGTGCAGAATCTGGTTCTCCTGCTGAGACAGCAGGGAAGGAGTCTGAGGCAGGTGCCATGGAGATAACCATGACACACTGCGCAGGAGGGGGTACCAGTGTTGGCGCGGTCAGTCTGGAGCAATCAAAATCATCCTTGGTTTGTCCCACTTGATTTTTAGTAGTACTTTGGAGAGCAGAGGCAGACAGGGGAAGGCATATACTGATAGGTTTTTCCAGCTGAAGGACAGAGCATCCACTTTCCAGGCTTGTTTGTGGGGAGTCCTCGTGCAAAATTTGTCCAATTGGTAGTTCTAGGGACAGGCAAACAGCTCTATATCTGGGCTCCCACATTTGCTTGTCAACATGTTGAAAATCCTTGGTTCCAGTTTCCATTTGTGTGGGTCCATGAGGTTTCTGCTTAGTCCGTCTGCCAGTGTATTTAATTTTCCTGCAAGAATTGAGCTTGTAGGTGCACTTGGTAGCTCAAGGCTGTGTTCCACAATGCCATGGCTAGTCTGCAGAGGGGGTAAGAATGTGTACCCCCCCGCTTGTTTATGTATCCCATAACAGTGGTGTTGTCCGTCTTTACCATTAGTTGTCCTGAAAGAATGTGGTCCTTGAAGGCTGTCAGAGCATTCTGTATAGCTAACATTTCTTTTTGATTGATATGCAGGTACATTTGACTTGGGTTCCATTTGCCCTGAATGCACTTCCCTGCCAAGTGAGCCCCCATGCATAGTCTGATGCATCTGTTATTAGGGTTTGGGCAGCAGGGGGTGGTGTGAAAGGTAGCCCCTTGTTTTGGTGGTAGGCCTCTGCCCACCAAAGGAACTCCAGACGTAGGCAAGGTATGATAGGAATCCTTGTTTCTAGGTCTTGAGAATGTCGACAACATAGGCTTTTTAGATACCACTGTAGTTTCCTCATATGCAGTCTTGCATATGGAATTAGAAGAATGCAGGGGGCCATAAACCCCAAGGCTTGCAGTACTCGTCTTGCAGACAGCAGGGATTTTGTGGCCACTTGTTTGAAGTAGGTTGTCAAATGAATCTGCTTTTTTGGTGTGAGGTAAGCCATCTGGGAAGTTGTACTCAAGCTTGCTCCCAGGAATATCATTTGTTGACAGGGTACCAGGTGTGATTTCTTTTCGTTTATGGTGTACCCCAGACAAGTTAGAACCCTTTTTATAAAGGCCAGATGATTCAAAAGTATGTCCTGGCTTTGTGCCCGAATTAGACAACCATCCAGGTATGGATATATTTGAATATTTCTTTGCCTGCAAAATGCAATAACTGGAGCTAGGCACTTTGTGAATATCCTGGGTGCAGTAGATAAGCCAAAATGCAGTGCAGGGAACTGATAGTGCGTGTAGCCTGCTTTGAAGCGTAGGTATCTTCTGCAAGATTCCCTGATTGGGATGTGCCAGGCATCTTTGCCTAGCATAGGAAGTAATTGGTGAAGAGTCAGCATCTTGAATTTTGGAATCTCCAAAAAGGTGTTTAGAGTAGACAGGTCCAGGATAGAACGCCATGAATTGTCTTTTCTGGGTACCAGGAAAAGTCTTGAGTAGAAACCTTGTCCCTTTTCCTCTTCTGGTACCAGCTGAATAGCCCCCATGCTTAAGAGAGAAAGTACTTGTTTTTGGGCCTCTACCCACTGATTTATTTGGGGGTAGGTCCGGCCACCCACTTGGGGTTGGCAACGTGTGGAAGTGAAATCTGTATCCCTGGGACACTATTTAAAACACATTTGTCCTGGGTAATGAGTTCCCAATTCTTTGCACGAAGAGCAATCTTTCCCCAGAAAGGGGCAGTCAGTTGATAAGTGCTTGGAAATTTTAAAAGAGAGCCATTGAGACAGCTTACCATAGGGGGGGAAGTCTTATTATTCCCAGACTTGGAAGTGGAGGCCCCCCCACTGCTTAGTTCTGTGAGTCCCCTGGGACTGAAACCTGGGGTTTTTACTGTGTCTAGGTTTGGCTTGAGAAGACCTGGAAGGGGCTGGAAAGGACCAATTCTTAGAGGGCAAGTGCCTACTAAATCTAGGAGGCTGAACTTGTAAAAAATCTTTTAACAGTTTGCATAGATTTAGCTTTATCTTGCATCTTTTTAAGACCTTCCTCAGCCTTGTTGCCAAACAGGCCATCCTGATTTAAAGGAGCATCCAACAATTTAGCTTTAACATGATCAGGCAAAGATTGCTCCTTAAGCCAATCATGCCTTCTGATTACAGACCCAGTAACAGCAGCCCTGCAAGAGGCCTCTAATGAATCAAAACCACATTGCAAAGTATGTTTTCCAACTTGTTCGGCAGAATGCATTAAATCCTGTAATTCTTTAATTTCCACAGAGTCAGGAATCAACATCATTTTCTGTTTAAGCAGTCCAATAACATGTTGTTGACATTTTAACATATGAAACTGGCAGTTTAAAGCTTTAATGGCCAAGGCTGCAGAAGTGTAAATTTTCTTACCCAATCTATCCAGCGCCCTGGAGTCTCTATTAGAAGGGGTAGGATTTTTAGCAGTAGAAGCCTTAATGCCCTTGGGCCCCTGTGAAATAGTCTCTGGATCTGCAATAGGATTTTTGAAAAGGAACTTGTGGGACTCAGGGACCCTGTAGTAGCTGTCAGGTTTTCTGGGAGCAAGAGGCAGGGGCCAAACTCGATTCCAAGAAAGCATCATCAACAATGTCTAGTACAGGAGGAATAGTTAAAGGCCTATGCAGAGGGAGAAGGAGGAAATCTCTAAGCCTCTTTTTTGAATCGGAAAAATCCTGGCTTTCCTAGTGGAAATGCTCCCTTGTAGTATTGTAAGGTTTCCCCAAAAGAAAAATCCTCAGAAGGGGAAGCAGAGGGAATAGAGTCCTCTGCATCAGAATCCTCACAAGTAGGTAAGGGCAAATCCAGATCATCAGAAGAGTCAGAAAAAAACAGAATCCTGATCAGAAGATTCATAATCAACTTCAGTCCTAGGCCTCTTAGAAGGGGAGGGGGGTTGGCTACCCCTGATTGAGTTATTAGATCTTCAGCCATTCTTATCATGTTTTTTTAGGTCTAGAGGCCTGAGCGTCGGTCTTTTAGACATAAATCGAATTTAGGTCTAAGTAAAGAAGGAGGCATCGGTTTAATATGCAAGTCCGTAGGCCTGAATACACCCTCAGAAGCAGATGCCTGCACAGCGGCTCTGGACCCATCCAAGGTAGAGACATCAGCGGGGTCCAGAGCTGAAGCATCTCGCAGCATACCGGATTCCGAATGGGTCTCAGCAGAGGCCCTCCGAATCAGAAGTAGCGGGTATCTTAGGCTGCGAAAGCACCACACTGAGTACCAGCAAACTGGCGACTGGCTTAGGAGAAGCGGTGTCAGCAGTTTTGGACCTTGGCAGCCTGTCTCTGTTTTTATCTCTGCGTTTTTTCGGAATCCTGGTAGTTAGATGGCTAACCAATGACATTTCTGGATAATTAAACCGAGAACCGAAATATTTAGAGGAGAAAATATACCGATGACGGACAGTGTTCTGATTAAATAAAGCACAAAACCGACAGCAAGGTACGTCGTGGTCATGGCATACGCAAGGAATACTGTACAAATTAAAATCTTTATGAGGTATTTGCTTTCCACAAGTAATGCAATTATTACCTTTTACTGACATCGGTAAGGAGCAAGAAAAAGTTTCCCCAATGGGGTATTTAGCTTTAGTTGAAGACGTCGGTTCTGAAACTCGAAAACGAAAATTTCAGGAGTAGGCCGACCGGCACTTGCAACTGCTTCTGCTTCAGGCACTGCACGGCAAGAAAGACTGATGTAATGGCATCGTCTGCATGTTTTATACCCCCGACGACCTGACGTCATGGAAGAAGGGACAGCAACCGATGCAGGACCCAAGACTTTGTTAATCAGGCCGACTGAGGGCTACCTGCAAGCAGATCACCCAAATGTAATGACTGCAACAGTGAAACACGGAAGAACATCCCATAATTCTCAGAAAGTCCCTTGCTAAGATGTTTGGGTAACAGGCTGGAGGGTAGTTTGTCAGGAAAGATATCAAGGAAGGCTTTCTGTTGGGCCACATTTGTGACAGCTCCCAGAAAGAGGATAAGAAAAAAAATTACAGTTGTGTAAAATCTTACCATAATGGTAGCTGTCCTTCTCTTCACTGTTGTAGTATTCAAAACAGTAGGGATCCTCTTGCCAAGGGTGGCCCAACGTCTGTCCAGTACACCAAAGCCTTTAGGTTGCCTGAAGGTATGTCGTATGTCACACTTATGCTTCTTGTGTAATGCAGGGCATAAAGATGACGAATGGACGTACCACCCTCAGAACTGAGAGCTCCAGTAGGAACACCAGTCCAAGGGAAAAAGAAAGGTAAGCAGTACATTCAGAAGAGAAATGGACCAGTGGGTGAAGGGAGGGAGTGATTACTGAATACTGTAATAGTGAAGAGGACAGCTACAGTTATGGTAAGATTTTACACAACTGTACTATGTCCGTCCATATCACCGTTGCAGTATTCATAACAGTAGGGAGAGTGCCAAAGCTCATGAAGAAACCTGGGAGGAGGAAGGGCCAGCTGAGCCCTCTAGGAAGTCATGAAGAATGGCTCTAGCAAAACCAGCTCTAGCTCTGTTGATTCCATCCAACTTGTAATGCTTGGTAAACATATGCACAGAAGTCCAGGTAGCTGCCTCAAGAACAGAGTTAGTTATCCAAACCCTTGAAAAAGTATTAGAAGAAACTACAGCCCTAGCAGAATGAACCTTAACAGAAAAAGGAAGGCTCTTACCATGAAAATAATAACAAAAGGAAATACATTTTTGGGATCCAAGAAGAAACAGTTTGCTTGGATACAGCTAATCCTACGGACCTAGGATGAAAAGAAACAAAGAGTGGATCAGATTTCCTAATAGTCGAGTCTTATCCAAATAAAATCTGACCTATCTAGGCACATCCAAATTTGTGCAGCACCTTCTCTATGGCAGATTGGGGAGAGGAGAAGAAAATGGGCAAACAAATACACTGATTAAGAGACAACTCACTAACCACCTTAGGCATAAAAGGAGAATTAGTATGCAAGGACATTCTGTCCTTATGAAACACCAAAAAAGGAGGACAAGTCATAAGGGCTTGAAACTCAGACACCCACCTGGCAGAAGTAAAGGCCAACAAAAGAACAGTCTTCCAAGAGCAATGCTGCAAGGAAACTGAAGCAGCAGGTTCAAAAAGAGCCAGAGTCAATTTTTCCAAAAGAAAATTAAGATCTTGCGGAGGAGGAACAGGTTACCTGGGAGGCCTAATATGAAGAACACCTTTAAGAAATTGCTTAGCTCCAAATATGGAAGCCAAATGAGGAGAAAAAGGCAGACAACAGACACAAGCAAAACGAATCAACCACAAAGGGTAAAGTGCCTCGAGCGAAATGTAGTTTCAAAATCCAAATAACCTTTTCTTGAGGCACAACACTACAATAAGAAGCTTGACCTTTTATTAAACACCCTGAACTAAAAAACAAAAATAATAAAACATCCAGTAAGTGCTTTCACATTCTCTCGAATGCTTCATCAGACTGTTAAAAAAGCTAAGCCATTTCTACATTTAAATATCTTTGCTGTTACTTCATCAACCAATCATTATTGTTCCTTACTTGATGACATCAGTGCTTAATTGATTAAAAAATTAACTAAAAAATTGCTGGCTGAAATTCATGTTCAAAACCTCTGTGATTCTTTATATTAAAACAAATATTTCAATTATAATAGATGCTTCAACCTCATGCAGCTTAAAAACATATATACACATCTCAAACTATATGTTTCACTATTTAAAAAAACATGTGCTTATGTATAAATGTATACTATAAAAATATAAAATATATCAAATATGTATGTTGTTTATTAACAGATTTGTGAGCCATCCTGAAAAATGCTAGACTAACAGCTTAAAAACAATGTTAATGCTTGTTGTCCCTTGCTATCAAGAATGGTTTCATGGACCCCCCCCCCCCGTCATTCAGACCAGATAGTCTATCTGCTTGTAAGCCTCATGATCCGCCTTGTCTCTCTTTGTTCAGTGTAGTTTCTATGATCACCTAGCCTAATGTTCTTATATACAAACTCAATCACAGTAAATTTAAAACCATGTGTACTCCCCTTCATTTATAGCACATCTAGCTAGGGCATTGCTGTCATCTTCCCTGTTTATAGCATAGACATGCTCTCTAACTCTTTCTCGAAGGGTCCTATTTGTCTTTCCTACATAAAAATTACTACATTTTGTGCAGACCGCTAGGTATATTAAATCCCGTGACTTGCAGTCTGCATAAATTGAAAAATGATACGGTCTTCCACTGCCAGGATGGACAAAACTATTGCTATTAGACATGTAACTGCACTGGTTACATGTCCTACAAGCACAGGTCTCCTTTTCTATCAGATGTTAACACCAATTTATTATTTCTCTCAGAATAGTCGCTTGAGTGATTTTGTATTCTTGTAAGTAAATCTAGGTTTATCACCCACAAGTCGCTGTATATCATCTATTGTGAGAATATTCCAATTTCTGTGGAAGATCTCCCTGATCTTATTATTATTATTTGTATACGGTATTACTGGCTGTTGTGGCCTGAACAAGGCTCTTCTTTCATTTTGATGATATGTCTACCTCGGTATATGTAGCGTTTTCCACTTACTCTCCTATCTACAACCTCTTCCTGATGCAAACTCCTCCTTTCTTCTGACATACACCTACTCTCCTATCTACAACCTCTTCCTGATGCAAACTCCTCCTTTCTTCAGACATATACCCTCTCTCTTTGAATTCATTAGATAAGGTCTCTATGGTTCCCTGAAACCTAGTCTCATCTGTGGTGAGTCTAGAGACCCTAAGAGCTTGACCCTTTACTATATTGCGATAGACATGTGAGGGGTGCATACTAGTGCAATGTAGCAAAGAATGTCTTCTACATTCTTTTCTGAATAACTGTGTTTGTACAGTGTTGCCTTCTTTCAGTAGTATGACATCCAAAAATTCAATTTCGTGCAGTGATTTCCCTGTGAAAGACAGGAAACTTGTGGTGCCATTTATATACTGAATAAACTCTTTTAGTGTCTGCGCATCACCTTTCCATATTAAATAAACCTCATCAACAAACTTTTATATAATAATATATTCGTCTCATAACATGGACTACGTATAATATAGATGTATTCCCAATATGCCATAATAAGAAGTTATGTACCTACCATAACGTTCCATGTTAGTTGTCTTCTCTCGCCTTCTTTCTTGCTTGATGGGTTCGGAGCCGATCCCTCGGCTCCGACTCGGCACTTGCTAAGCTCGAGAGTCACTTCTACCAGCTCGAGGCAGCCCCATATCCCATGATGCAAGGCGGTAAGTACCCAGATCTCGTTTGCTGACAAAGGGCAATAGCACCAAGCATAAAATACTTCCCAAAGGAAGAAAGAAACTTACAGATGGAAAAAGGACCAGGTCTGAATGGTCTTTAGCATAACAGTTTCTTATACAAGGTCTGTCCAGGCCAGGGGAAGGAGGGAGTGCAAGAAGAAGAGAGAAGACAACTAACATGGAACGTTATGGTAGGTACATAACTTCTTAATGTTAAGTTGTCAATCTAGCCTTCATTCTTGCTTGATGGGACCGTCCCTAGCACCTCTATCCTGGGTGGCTCAATGGAACAAACTCTTGAGGACTGTAGAGCCAAAACTGGCTCTGTCCCTGGAGGCCAAGTCCAATTTGTAATGGGAAACAAAAGTGTGAGGAGTAGCCCAAGTGGCGCTGCACAAATAGTGTCCAAAGGAAGTCTAGCTTGAAAAGCTGTAGAAGTAGCTAAGCTCCTAGTTGAATGTGCTTTAGGTTTTGAGCACAGCTGTTTTCCCCTAGTATAAATTTCAGAGATGACGAAGAAAGCCATCTGGACAAGGTCACTTTAGAAACAGGAAGGCCTTTTTATTATCCGCATAGGAAACAAAAGTTGATCAGATTTTCTAAATTTTTGTTCTGTCCAAATAATATCTAAGTTGGCGGTGGACATCAAGATAATGTAGCTTTTGTTCAGCTCTATCTGAATAGTTAGGAAAAATACAGGAGATCAATGGATTGATTCAGATTGTTCTTTGAAGCGACCTTAGGTAAAAGGTTGGATTAGTTCTCAAAGATACTCTGTCTTTGTGAAAAACTAAATAGGGGTCGAACCGAAGAGCATGAAGTTCAGACACCCTCCTGGCAGATGTAATAGCCACTAGGAATAAAGTTTTCCAAGAAAGATATTTCAAGGAACAAGAAACAGCTGGCTCGAAGGGGAAGAATCAAGGATGTCAGCACTAAATTTAGATCCCACTGAGGAGGAGGATTCCTGATTGGAGGTTTTAGTAGGAAAATTCCTTTCAAGAAGGCCCTGCAGAGCCTATGGGACATAATATTATGATCTGCTATCCCGACATGAAAATTGGAAATAGCAGCCAATTGAACTCTGACTGTGGAAGAAGAGGAGCCTGCATGAAAAATCTCTGCTAAGAAGTCCAGAACTGCCTGAACAGGGGCAGTAAAAGGATCAATATTTTGGGCCTTAGCCCAATAAGAGAAACGTTCCGATTTGCTTGTGTAAATCCTCCTGGTAGAGGATTTTAGAAGCTACTATGATGTCACTAACTGGGTTAGAGATCAAAGGAAGCCTGGCTAAGGAAGGAAGTGGAGCAACCATGCTGTGAGGTTGAGAGAAGGGATTGACCGGTGCAGCTGACCCGATTGGTGAACCAGAAGATCTGGCAATGGGGCCAGATGCCACGGCTGCACCAAAAGGTGATGATGGAGGCAGGAACCAAACTTGTCGAGGCCAGTAAGGGGCAATGAGAATCAATTTGGCTCTCAAAGCGGTAGCTTTCTGGATCACCTGAGGGATCAGAGGAAATGGGGGAAGGCATAAAGAAGTCCCTGGGGCCAATCCTGGGTCAGAGCGTCTCTGGGGATGGCCTGATAGAGGGAAGAGGCTGAAGAAGTCTGGACATTTGCTGTTTTGGGGAGTAGCAAAAGATCGCAACATGGGCGACCCCATTCCAGAAAAATCTCTTCCGCTATAGATTGCTTGAGAGACCACTCGTGAGGCATGAGGATAGCTCTGCTCAATCTGTCCGCTATAATGTTGGTTTTCCCAGGGATATGCGTTACTACCAGAAACCGATGAGAGGAGATCGCCCATTGCCAAAGTCTGGCTTCGACACAAGGGGTAGGACTTGGTTCCGCCCTGTTTGTTGATATACCAAACTACAGACATGTTGTCTGTGTGGACTGCAATTGTCCCTACGGGAAGAAAGTCGTTGAGGGCTTGCAACGTTAAAAGCACTGCTCTCATCTCCAGGACATTTATGTGCAGATGGTACTCGAACAGCTGCCACGTCCCATGAACCATCCTGCCCTGATAATGACCCCCCCCCACCCGATCAGGGAGGCATCCGTGGTGACAGTGGCTATCGGGGATGGGGGTACAAAGTACCTGCCTTGGTGAATCTGAGGCGATGTGATCCACCAAGCAAGATGCTCTTGCATGTCTGTGTCACCAGAATCTGGTGGCGCATTGAAAGTTGCTGGTATGACCACTGTGTGAACAGCATCCACTGAAGAAGGCGCATGTAGAATCGAGCCAGGGAAGAAGAGTAATGGCGCAGCCATGAGACCTAATACCTTTAGAACCATTCTGGCCTGTATTTTCTTGCTGGCCAGAATGATCCTGACATGAGTCTGAATGTCTGAAACTCTTTGTTCTGTAAGGGTAGCTGACATCCGAACAGTGTTTAAGTTTGCGCCTATGAAGGTAATAGACTGGCAGGGCGATAAGGATGACTTTTCGAAGTTGATTGAGATGCCCAAATGAGAACAAAGGTCTATTGTGTAATCCCTGGCTTGTATAAGCTGATGCCTGGTGGAGGCTGACAGGAGCCAGTCGTCAAGGTACGGAAACACCTGGAATCCTTGACGTGAGCCGTGACCACTGCCATGCATTTGGTGAACACTCTGGGGGCTGTAGTGAGACCAAAGGGCAGGGCTCTGAACTGGAAATGACTGGACCCCAGCCGAAAGCGGAGAAATCTCCTGGAGCGTCTGTGAATTTTGATGTGATAGTACGCATCCTGAAGATCTATTGAGCACATCCAGTTGTCCTTCTGTAAGAAGGGCAGAATTGACTGAAGAGTGACCATTCGGAATCTTGTCTTCCTGACAGACTTGTTGAGTCTGCTGAGATCAATATTGGTCTCCAGTCTCCCGTCTTTTGGGGACCAAAAGAACCTTGAGTAGATTCGGGCTCTGAATGGTCTATTGTAACTGGCTGAATGGCTCTTTTTTGCAGTAGTTTTGAGATTTCTGACTCTGCAACGTCCCTTAGACCGGGTGGTACATCTGGAAGGGAGCTTGAGGGGAAGGGACTTTCCTCGAAAGGAATTATGTAACCCTTGGATATGATCGACTGTACCCATCTGTCTTGAGTGAGGGAATGCCAGGCTTCTGGGTACAGTGATAATCTTCCCCGACTGCCTCCAAGGAGGGACAGCGGGCAACACCTCAGGGATGCTGAAAGGGCTTGTCAGAGAGGCTCCCTGTTTCCCTGGTTCTTGGACCCCTCTGCCTCTAGAGCGTCTGTTGTTGTTACCCCTCTGCCTCTAGGGGTAAACTGACCACGTGAATCGGCGTGACTCCTTGGGATTTACAGAACCACATCTTCCCGCCCTTCTGTCCTTTGGGATAAGGTCTAGAAGGGTGGAAAAACGGACTCCAACAGCAGAAAGAGTCTTGCCGTCCTGCTCGCACCTGGTCAAGGTTTCCTTCACCTGAGGGCCAAACAAAGCTGACCCATCAAAGGGAGAATTTGTGAAGGACGCCTTAAAGGGATCCATAAAATCACATAGCGCATCCAGGCTTGGCGTCTAAGAGCCACACCTGTACCTGCGGCTCTACTCGCTCCATCCGCAGCATAAGATATTAGCCGCATGGAGGAGTTTGCAATGGAATTGAGGGTTCCTAGCTGCGAAGCAATTTTTCTTGAGCCCCTGCAGCTGTAGGATCCTGAACTACTTCTCCCAGCTCCTTCAGGATATCCCTCTGGAGTCTGGTGAAGTGACATAGGTAATTCAGCGAGCATAGCAAAGGTCGCTGAGGAAAACATCCGCTTACCATACCTATCCATGGTCCTAGAGTCCTTATTAGGAGGATGGGCCACGGAAGGATCTGCAAGTTCCTTTTGGTGGCCGCAGCCACCACCATGGCATCAGCGGGGACACCCTTAGTAAGGAATTGTTTGTCACACGGGCAGTGATAAATTTTGAAGGCCTCCTAGGGACTGGCTCTACAGAGTCAGGAGCTGCCCGCCTTCGTGCAATAACCTGCATAAGGGGTCGAAGGCGGAGACACCCAGGAGGTGGAGGGCCGAGATCCAAACGCCTCTAGGTATACTGACTCATCCTCAGAGGGATTGTTGGTGGGCCAGTTTCCCTCTGTTTCAGAAGTTCTAGGATGTCTGAGAAGGAGACATCCTCAGAGGGGATCTAGGGGATCCCTCTGACTCATCAAAGTCAGTATCGAAGTGACAGACTCGGGAGTCTACATGCTTCCTCTTACAAGTCCTCTTCCTAGGAGGATCTCCCGAAACATCAGGAGAATCCTCGGAAGAGGGGGAAATTCCCAATGGGGAAACCTGAGGCGGAGGATCTCTGGGTCCTGTAGCAAGAGAAGTGGCAGAGATGTCAACAGGTACTATAGAGGGAGGAGCTACGGGAACAGACTGCTGACTGATACCAGTGGCCAGTACACTCTTCATCACCTCGAATGCTCCCCTCACAGGCAGGTCCGAGAGAACCCGCTCCGAAGAGCTAGGAACTCCAGGGACCACGAAGGAAGTCTCGAGGCAGATGTGAGCCGAGCTCACCAAGGCCGAGGCTCCAAGGGAAGAGCGGGTTGGACAAGGGTCGATGCCACTCACCCTCGGAGGAGACCATGGAAGCCCGACCACCGAATCCCTCTAAGGAAGGTCTCGAAGAGGAGATAAGAGTAGAGGCTGAAGGAACAGAAGGGGGTATCCGTCCTCCAGCCGTAGCAGTAACCATTCCCGAAGACTCCAACTCCAAGCTCTGGGGTAGAGTTGAAGGAGGAACTGTAATGGGGTGTGGACCAACAGTCGTCTGTTGAGACGGACTGTGTAACATTTGGGCCAGTACCTGTGACTTAAGTAATCTACTGACCACTCTCTCTAGGTCATGATCTGACAACCTGGATGACCTTGAAGATCGGCTCCGATGGCTCCGTTCCGATAGAAGAGGTGAAGCGGGCCGAAAGTATCGGCTCAAGGAAGGAGACCTCGACCTCTTCCTGGAATGAGCCATCGGGCCGATACTATAGATCCTGTCGGAGCCGACCTCGGAGCCGACAGGAAGCCTCGATGTATCGGCTCCAGCCAGGAGCCGATACAGCCACCAAAATAACGGTGTCGGGCCGATCGGGACACACGATGCCTGTGCCACATGGGTGTCGGAACCGATCGGGCCGCCGAAGTGGTCAATACAGGTTCGGCACCGATAGCCATCGGTGCGAAGGCTGTTAAGCCAGAATCGGCTCCAGCGGAGCCGATCTCGACTCAATGCAGTGGGCGAGCCGCAGGCTTAGATACAGAAGCCTGGGCCTTGGAAGGTTTAACTGATTTGGATGGAGCCGACTTAGCGGAGAGCCCTCCGGCAAGAAGGCCCCTAAGGATCAGTTTATTACGTCTTTCCTGCAGGACTCTCTGGCTGAAGGAATGACAAATAGCACAGGAGTCCTGCAGGTGAAGAGGGCCCAGACAATACAGGCAAGAAGTGTGACCGTCTGTCAGAGACATCTTCTGACAGCACGAGTCACACTTCTTAAAACCTGAGACCCTCTCCTTTGACATGGTGCTTAAACACACACACACACACACACACACACACACACACACACACACACACACACACACACACACACACACCAGTCAAAAATTAACTTAAATAAAATACCAAAAGGTATTCTATAAAACCAACACACACACCCTAACAGGGGTGGATAGGAAAAGTTTGACTAAAAAAAATTAAAGGAGACAGGGATTTTCTGTCAGAAAATGTACAAAATAAGGTTAAAACTATCAATAAAAGGTTTTTTTACTAAAAGGGGCTTAAATCTCACAAAAGTGAATGACTTACCAGGAGCTTGTAAAAAGAGGACCTCCTAAGCGAAGCGGCAAACGAGATCTGGGTACTTACCGCCTTGCATCATGGGATATGGGGCTGCCTCGAGCTGGTAGAAGTGACTCTCGAGCTTAGCAAGTGCCGAGTCGGAGCCGAGGGATCGGCTCCGAACCCATCAAGCAAGAATGAAGGCGAGATTGACAACTTAACATCTATGTTTGTGTATGAATTCGCACAAGGAGTGCCCATTGCCACTCCTTTCTGTTGGATAAAATTAGAAGTTATGTACTCACCATAACGTTCCATCTGAGTAGGTGTATTCATTTGTCTGCAACCTGTGGGTTATGGATCCGATATCGGATCCGAACCGGCATGGTTTACCAGCTATGGATCCGAGCTCTCAGCTCCTCCCCTCACCCATAATGCCCTGCTCTCCCTACATGACCTCAGATCGAGTTTGCCAATAGCATGAACACCCTGAAAAGGGTAACACATATTATGCAGGAAACTGAAAAAGGCCAGGGGGATAGGAGGGCGGGATGGTTGCAGACAAATGAATACACCTACTCAGATGGAACGTTATGGTGAGTACATAACTTCTAAATCTGAAGTAGGAGATTCATTTGTCTGCAACCTGTGGGACAGAGTCCCCAGCTACCTGAATCTTGGGCGGCCATCATGGAAGGATATTCCGAGCACCTTGAGCCAAAGGATGCTCTACCCCTAGATGTAAGATCCAACTTGTAGTGGGAAATAAAGGTATGAGATGAAGCCCAAGTGGCTGCTGCACAAATATCATCTAGAGGAATCCTAGCCTTAAAGGCGGCCGAGGTAGAGACTGACCAAGCTGAATGGGCATGTACACCCTCCGGTGCGGGCCTTCCAGAAGCTTGATAAGCCAATAAGATGCACTGTGAAATCCAGCGAGATAATGAGACTTTAGAAATTGGCTTGCCCAAATTAAATTTAGCAAAGGAAATAAACAACTGGTCGGATTGCCTATGACCAGCCGTCCTGTTTAGATAAAATCTAAGTTGCCTGTGAACATCTAAGGAATGAAGCTTGTATTCACCCTTGTTTTGATATTTAGGAAAGAAAACAGGGAGGTTAATGGATTGATTAATGTTTGCTTCAGAAGCTACCTTAGGAAGAAAGGACGGGTTGGTCCTGAGGTATACAGTCGGATGAAAGACCAAGTAAGGAGGTTTGGCTGATAATGCTTGAAGTTCTGAGACTCTCTTGGCGGTAATGGCTACTAAAAGGCCGTCTTGAAAGATAAAAATTTCAGATCTACCGTTGCACCGGTTCGAAGGGGGGAGCGGTCAAGGCTTGGAGGACCAAGGAAAGGTCCCAAGGAGGAGCCACTTGCTTTACAGGGGGCCTGAGAAGGAAAGTACCTTTTAGGAAAATCTTACACAATTTGGCAGACATCAGTGGACCGGAGTCATGACCAATATGATAAAGAGAAATTGCCGCAAGTTGTACTTTGACCGTGGAACTGCTGGCACCATCATTAAAAAGAGTGGTTAAGAAGTCAAGCACCAGAGGAAGGGGGACTGTGAAGGGGTTTAGGCCTTGCCGCTCCGCCCACAAGGAGAACCGTTTCCACTTACTGCGGTAGACTTTCCTAGTAGATGGTTTATGAGCCGCCACCAGGATGGCCTTAACTGGGGACGAAATACCGGGAGTCCTGATCAGGAGTGGAATTGGAGCAGCCAAGCGGTCAGCTTCAGGTTGTCCAGGTTCGGGGGTGGTAAGCGGGATGGGTGAGATATCAGATCCGGAATGGGATCTAGAATCCAAGGAGGATTCACTGAGTGAGACCTTAGGAAAGGGAACCAGATCTGTCGAGGCCAAAATGGGGCAATGAGAATCATTCGGGACTCCAACCGAGAGGCTTTCTGAAGAACTTGCAGCATCAGAGGCAAGGGGGGATAAGCATAAAGAAGACCGGATGGCCAAGCATGCACCAGAGCATCTCTTGGGGTACCTCCGGGAGGAGGTATTAGAGCGAAAAAACTGTCACACTTGGTGTTTGAAGGAGACGCAAAAAGATCGCAACAAGGAGTTCCCCACCGTGCGAAGATGCGTTCCGCTACCTGAGTATTGAGAGACCACTCATAAGGGGTGAGAATGGTGCGACTGAGTTTGTCCGCCAGGATGTTGGACCGACCCGGAATATGCGTTGCTATGAGAAAGCGGTTGGAGGAGATTGCCCATTCCCACACTCTCATGGCTTCTCGACAAGAGGGTAAGACCTGGTTCCTCCTGTTTGTTGATATACCAGACAACTGAAATGTTGTCCGATTGAATTGCAATTGTTCCCAAGGGAAGAAAGGCCTGAAGTGCTAGCAACATTAAGAGCACTGCTCTCATCTCTAGAACGTTGATATGCAGTAAGGTCTCTGAATCGTTCCACGTGCCTTGGACCTGCTCCCATGCCCC